>NW_027639851.1:0-52031 GCF_949606895.1 Notothenia rossii
ATGTGACCGTGCTGTAGTTCCTTTATAGCCCAACATTAGCCGCCTTTAGCTTAGCGGTATTATCAAAATGACCTCTGTCAGAGCAGCCGCCTGCAGATTTCCATAGAAATTGCAGAAAATGTGTTAATTATTGTCAAATATTAAAAGACCTCTGGTAATCGTTGATGTATAAGAAGAATAAAAGGACTTCTTAGTGACTGTGAAATAAAAAAATAAAACAGATTATTAAACTCTTTCCAACACTTAAGTGTATGGAAGAAAGGGTTGTGAATTTAAAAGGTAGTTTAGGATATTGACAGAAACCCACTCTCCTCCTTAAGGACAGTTTTCATCCAAAATACACATTTTATTTTTATCCTCTGTGCACAGAAGCACTTAGATTTGAGTTAAAGCTCAAGGGGAGAGAAATCTTTTTAACGCCTGAAGCAAACACAATGAAAAGCAGCAAGGGACAGTTCAGATAAAAAGTCCAATTAAGGAATATCCGTGCACCGCTCGATTCGACTATATATAAGAAATGAAACAGTTTGTTCCTTCATCATGATCTTATCTCTTCACAGCTATCTGTCATTCATTTAACAGTGATGGTTCAATGCATCAACACATCAAGGTTCCAGCTGTCCAATCAGTAATTATCTCATTAATAACGACCCTCAGGAGAGGACAGGTGTGAAAGAGAATCCCACGCACACCTGTTTCTCTCAGACTGCGAGGAGTGATGTTTGGCACAATAAATTGCTTTCATCAAGTGTATATGTTCAGAGGCCTAGTGTGGAGGATAACATAAGGTATTGAGGCAATTGGATGAAAAACACAATATTTATGATCAAAAACAAAGTCGCTCGGTCACTTTTGACCCGAAACGCAAGAGAAGGGTTATTCCTCTCATGTATGGCTCTTTTCCACTGCAGCACGGCTTAGTACGGTGAGTGTGTGTGTGTGTGTGTGTGTGTGTGTGTGTGTGTGTGTGTGTGTGTGTGTGTGTGTGTGTGTGTGTGTGTGTGTGTGTGTGTGTGTGTGTGTGTGTGTGTGTGTGGGGGTTCAGGCTTCAAATTAAAAATCCAATATGTCTTCGGGCCGTAGATGTCACCCTGCAGGAATAGATCTGCTCTCCATTCCAATAAAAGACAGAAAGGAAGAAAGGCCAGCCTCCATAATAAATAAATAGCTCAATAGCAGTGATGACGTGAAGTCATGTGACCGTGCTGTAGTTCCTTTATAGCCCAACATTAGACTCCTTTAGCTTAGCGGTGGTGACGTGAAGTCATGTGACCGTGCTGTAGTTCCTTTATAGCCCAACATTAGCCTCCTTTAGCTTAGCGGTGGTGACGTGAAGTCATGTGACCGTGCTGTAGTTCCTTTATAGCCCAACATTAGTCTCCTTTAGCTTAGCGGTGGTGACGTGAAGTCATGTGACCGTGCTGTAGTTCCTTTATAGCCCAACATTAGCCTCCTTTAGCTTAGCGGTGGTGAAGTCATGTGACCGTGCTGTAGTTCGTCTATAGCCCAACATTAGCCATATTTAGCTTAGCGGTGGTGACGTGAAGTCATGTGACCGTGCTGTAGTTCCTTTATAGCCCAACATTAGTCTCCTTTAGCTTAGCGGTGGTGACGTGAAGTCATGTGACCGTGCTGTAGTTCCTTTATAGCCCAACATTAGCCTCCTTTAGCTTAGCGGTGGTGAAGTCATGTGACCGTGCTGTAGTTCCTTCATAGCCTAACATTAGCCTCCTTTTGCTTAGCGGTGGTGACGTGAAGTCATGTGACCGTGCTGTAGTTCCTTTATAGCCCAACATTAGCCTCCTTTAGCTTAGCGGTGGTGACGTGAAGTCATGTGACCGTGATGTAGTTCCTTTATAGCCCAACATTAGCCACCTTTAGCTTAGCGGTGGTGACGTGAAGTCATGTGACCGTGCTGTAGTTCCTTTATAGCCCAACATTAGCCTCCTTTAGCTTAGCGGTGGTGACGTGAAGTCATGTGACCGTGCTGTAGTTCCTTTATAGCCCAACATTAGCCTCCTTTAGCTTAGCGGTGGTGAAGTCATGTGACCGTGCTGTAGTTCCTTTATAGCCCAACATTAGCTCTAGTCTGTTAAATGAATGTAATTGAAAGTAGTTTGGGGAGGTGTGTGGCATAGTGGGTTGTCCGTAGGTGTTGGGATCAGGGGAGCACAGGTTCAAACCCCACTGCAGTCAGCATGTCGTTGTGTCCCTGAGACACTTCACCTCAATAGGCTACTGTGGGGATTTCCCACAGGAGCCTATTGAGTATGTCAGTCTCTTTGGATAAAAGCGTCTCACAAGTAACATGTGATGTAATTCCCTGTTGTTGGATATGCACGTATTTATAATTCATTAACGTGTACTTCCATAATGTAATTCCAGCTGAACACAGAGGTCAGGAATGGTGCTGCTGATTCTCTCCTGGGGTTTCTTTTTAATCCATTGCTTTCATTAAAGTTGTAAGCGCTGCGTCTACTCGTTGGATGATTTCGTACCTACAGGACTGTCTCAGAAAATTAGAATATTGTGATAAAGTTCTTTATTTTCTGTAATGCAATTAAAAAAACAAAAATTTCATACATTCTGGATTCATTACAAATCAACTGAAATATTGCAAGCCTTAATTTATTATTTTAATATTGCTGATTATGGCATACAGCTTAAGAAAACTCAAAAATCCTATCTCTAAATATTAGAATATCATGAAAAAGTATACTAGTAGGGTGTTCAACGAATCACTTGAATCGTCTAATTAACTCGAAACACCTGCAAGGGTTTCCTGAGCCTTGAAAAACACTCAGCTTGGTTCAGTAAACTAAATCACAAGTATGGGGAAGACTGCTGATCTGACTGCTGTCCAGAGGACCGTCATTGACACCCTCCATCAGGAGGGTAAGACACAAAAAGAAATGTCTCAAAGAGCAAGCTGTTCACAGAGTGCAGTTTCAAAGCACATCCACAAAAAGTCTGTTGGAAGGGGGAAATGTGGCAGGAAACGCTGCACAACCAAGAGAGATGACCGCAGCCTTAACAGCATTGTGAAGAAGAGTCGCTTCCAGAATTTGGGGGAGCTTCAAAGACAGTGGACTGAAGCTGGAGTCCAGGTATCAAAAGTCACTGTTCACAGACGTGTCCGGGAAATGGGCTACAATAGCCGTATTCCCATGGTCAAGCCACTTCTGAACTCAAGACAACGGAAGAGGCGTCTGACTTGGGCTAAGAAAAAGAAGCACTGGACAGTTGCACAGTGGTCCAAAGTCCTCTTTTCAGACGAAAGCAAGTTTTGTATTTCATTTGGAAGTCAAGGCGCCAGAGTCTGGAGAAAGGCTGGAGAGGAGCAAAATCCAAGTTGCTTGAAATCCAGTGTGAAGTTCCCACAGTCAGCGATGGTTTGGGGAGCCATGTCAGCTGCTGGTGTTGGTCCACTGTGTTTCATCAAGCCCAGAGTAAATGCAGCTGTGTACCAAGAGATTTTAGAGCACTACATGCTTCCGTCTGCTGAAAAGCTCTATGGAGATGAGGAATTCATTTTCCAGCATGATCTGGCACCTGCCCACAGTGCCAAAACCACCAGTAACTGGTGGACTGACCATGGCATTACTGTCCTCGATTGGCCTGCAAATTCCCCTGACCTGAACCCCATAGAGAATATGTGGGGTATTGTGAAGAAGAAGCTGAAAGACACCAGACCCAACAATGCTAATGAGCTAAAGGCCGCTATTGAAGCATCCTGGGCATCCATAACACCTCAGCAATGCCACAGGCTGATTGCCTCCATGCCACGCCGCATTGATGCAGTAATCCGTGCAAAAGGATTCCCAACCAAGTACTGAGTGCATTAATGGACATTTTCAAATGTTTGATTGTGTTTTGCTGTTATAAATCTTTTTTTTTTACTTGGTCTGAGGAACTATTCTAATTTTTTGAGATAGGATTTTTGAGTTTTCTTAAGCTGTATGCCATAATCAGCAATATTAAAATAATAAAAGGCTTGCAATATTTCAGTTGATTTGTAATGAATCCAGAATGTATGACATTTTTGTTTTTTTAATTGCATTACAGAAAATAAAGAACTTTATCACAATATTCTAATTTTCTGAGACAGTCCTGTAAATGTGCGTGAGCTTGTTGTTTTTCGGGGAGACTGTGAACGTCTTTTAAATGAGCAGAACAAACTATTAATGAGTAAAGATTAAACCCAAACACAGCATGTTTCTGTAATGCATCATCACCTTTTATTTTGCAAACAATTCCCCAAAAATTCACCCTGATTTATTTTGTGTTTATGCAGAATATGGGATGCTGACTAGAATTCTGAGATGAAGGCGTGTGTGTGTGTGTGTGTGTGTGTGTGTGTATGTGTATGTGTGTGTGTGTATGTGTGTGTGTGTGTGTGCGTGTGTGTGTGTATGTGTGTGTGTGTGTGTGTGTGTGTGTGTGTGTGTATGTGTATGTGTGTGTGTGTATGTGTGTGTGTGTGTGTGCGTGTGTGTGTACGTGTGTGTGTGAGTGTGTGTGTGTGTGTGTGTGTGTGTGTGTGTGTGTGTGTGTGTGTGTGTGTGTGTGTGTGTGTGTTATTATGCAGAGATGTTTTTAAGTGCTCCTGTATTTTTCTTACGTAACTCTGAATTAAGATAGTTTCAAACATGTTTTTGTCCGCATGTCATCCTCACAAAATGACTGTCAGCGTTGCTCTTCAACTGTTCAGTAACTTTAATGAGATTTATTTTATTTCACCCTTAAACTGGATTGGTATTTTCATGACCTGCAAGAGCTGAATCTTTTTTAACAGCTACTTCAATCAGAAACTAAAGCGCAAGATGTCAAACTTCCTGAGGTGTAAATGATATTTCTCCACAGAGAGAATTTAAGATACCAGTCTCACACCTGTCAAGGATTTCAAAAGCAGTTTGCTGGAGGACCTTTAAACGTTACGTGACTCTTCGTGATTCAACCCGGTAATGAAATGCACCGATGCTCCTGCTGAGATGTACCTAACAGTGTGATGAGAGCCTAAATAAAAGAGGAGAAGTCTGACGGAGAATAAAAACCTGTTTTGCAGCAGAGTCCCGGCCGAGCAGCAGCACAGTTACAGAAACATATCATGGTCACAACATTATGAAATACAGCCTCTACAGACTGCTGCTGCTTCTCCGTCATTAAGAAGCTCTTTAAATTAGACCGCTGCTTTCATTGCGAACATTCCCAAAGAACTTCCATTGGCCCCGCCTCCCAGAAAGACGGGCATTTTGAGTAACGTGCGTTTTTCTCTCTATTATTTTGCAACATTTAGCAATTTCCTCCGAGAGAGAAAGAGAGTCGAGTTTTTGATGTTGTAAAAAGTGTCAAATTATTCAAACTGATTGAATATGTTTGATCAATGCTCATGTAATTGCGGACAGATTCAAAATCTGCTTTTGTTAGCCCCGCCCTCCAGAAAGACGGACTTTTAACTAACTTTAACAAACTTTGACGCAGTGGGTTGTGCGTTGGTGTTGAGATCAGGGGGTCTCAGGTTCAAACCCCACTGCAGACAGCATGTCGTTGTGTCCCTGAGACACTTCACCCCAAAGTGCTCCTGTGGGGATTGCCCACAGTATTGAGTATGTTAGTGGCTTTGGATAAAAGCGTCTAACAAGTAACATGTAATGTAATTTGCGTGTCGAATGTGACATTAAATGATGAAAGTTAAAAGATCATAAGGTTGCTGCCCTCATGTTTCATTCATCACGTCATGATTGGCTTTTACATATTCAGTTAAATTAGGTCTTATGTTCATGGCCTGCATTTTAAAACGTTTCATAGTATAATTAAGATTCACATGTTTTAATGTCATATGCACATAAGCTAGAGTTTAGCTATTGCTCTGACGTTTGGGTCAGAGCAATGAAATTGTTCTGACCCAAGCTCCTCCAACAATGCAACATATAATAAAATACAAAAATACAAATAAAAAATAGTGCAAGAAGTCTATATAAAAATAAATAGAATATGATATATACAAGAACAGAATGTAAAGTTAAATAATTAACAGTAAGATTAAATTAAATACGGTTTATTACGGTGATAACAATTCGTTAACAGAAGCACTGCAGCTGTTTAACCTTGAAACAACGCGTTCACACGCGCAGTGCTTCCTGCACAAGCCAAAGTGCGTTTGCTCTAATTGATCTTTAATTTCACATCAGAGCAACCTGGCCCCAGATCAGCTGTAAACGAGCGAGGAATCAGATGCTGCTCGTTATGAAACCCTCATCCTGCAGAAGCATTATCTCTCATGCTCGGCTAATTACCTTCAGCTCGTTATGAGTGTGTTGTTCTCTAGAATAAATGTTTTTCTACGAGGTTCCTGTGGGAGCGAGGGAATGATTACGGGACAAAACAGCTCGTTTGTATTCCGTTCACTTTGCATTTGAATCACGTAGCTTACACTCTGGTTATCTGCAGCGTGTCTGACAAACTACGTTGAGACAGAGGAGGTCCAACAGGAAGCTGTCAGAGGCGCTAAGGAGCCATCAGGACCTCAGTCACTGCAGCTGAGCCCACAAATAATGTTTAATGACTCTGTAGAGTCTTGTGTTGAAGATGCTCTGCTCTGAGGAGCTACGAGAAGAACCAGAACATTTGAGAATGTCGGACTGCAGACTAAAGCTCATGATTTTTCATTAAAAAGTTGGCATTTTAAGATTATCACAAAAAAGGAAGAATGTTAAAATCTTCAGAAAAAAGTTAGAATTTTTTGATTTTCTGAAAAAGTCTAAAAAAATTGCCAAAAAAAGTCAGAATTTGGGGATTAAAAGTAAGAGTTCAGACATTAAGCTTTTGGTCTATGCAATCCATTAATATTTCAATAATTAATATTAAGCTATTTTTACTTTCAGTGTAAAGTTCCTTCTGTGGGACTAATCGGTGTTCTCCTATCGTGAGTCAAAGATGTCAATTATTATTATTACGGCGAAATGACTACCAAAATAAAAAAAAAATGTAAAATGCTAATGTTGCTGTTAAGAGCGGCAGATAAGACACAAAGTTACGTTGAGACAAATTAATATAATAAGGACGTTTTTTTAATCTTAAAATGAACATTTCTTTGGATGATGTGTCTATTCCCACCTGTTGGGAACACTGCAGCTCTGTGTCTGTGCTCTCCATCTCCCACTTCTCCTTTAATCTGCACTCCTGTGTTCGCACATGCAGGACATTTTTGAATGGTGAAATAAATAATAAATGTAGTGTTTGATGTGCGGATCTGAAAAGCATTCCCTCCGTGCTCCTGGTGATGGATGACGTGCAGCGGGGGAACACGGCGCTGTGCGGCTGCTGATAAACCCTCACATTCATTATAAGCTGATCTGAAAGTGACGTGCAGTGGAGGGAAGGAAACACACGGAATATACGGGATTTATATATTTAGTGAGAACGTCATGGTTAAAGGTAAGCATCGACAACGTCTTCAAAGATTACATTTCAAAGATTCAAAGGTTCAGCTCAGCAGCTACAGAGTAGAAATGGCAATGAAATTCTTCTGACCTGAGCTCCTCCCACAATGCAACATGCTTCTTTCTGAGCTGAGGGTGGGGAAGAAGGGATGGATCCAGAGATGTTAAAGTACACACATCCTGTACTCAAGTAGAAGTACAGATACTCGTGTTTAAAAATACTCTGGTGAAAGTAGAAGTACTGACTAAACTTCTTTACTCAAGTAAAAGTAAAGAGGCTTTGAAATGTACTTCAGTAAAAAGTACCCATAGCTAGCAGCTGTTTTAAAGAGTACCTGACGTGTGATTACAAAGATATGATAACAATAACATTTGCACGTGTGCTTTTTCAAGACGGTGAATTCTTGAAAGCCAACACTTTGTGAGTTTTGGGTCGACACAATTCGCAGCACACTCGCCAGGAATCGTTTTTGACGCCGATAATTTACCTCATATATGGCCATGATGAGGGAGATGAGCGTCTTCGCTGTATTCTTGCTAATTTCGTAGCCTTCCTCGTATCGTGTTCAAATCAATAGGCACGCAATGATTCTAAATAATAATGATCACGCCACCAAACACACATTCAGACTAAAGCAGTGGTTCTCAAACTTTTTCTGTCAGGCCCCCCCTTTGGAGAAAAAAAAAAGTCGGGCCCCCCCAACACAAATAGTGAGGCTCAGTGGCGGCGCCAGAAATTTATTTTGGGGGTGCTGTGGGGTAGCTTGACGTTTCATAGAGGGCGCTCAAACATTTAGGGTTTACCATTAATGTACCGGGCGCTACAGTGGAATTTTCTACTGCAACACTCCCCACGCATATACACAGTGAGACAGTTACAATGAAGGCTCGATAATCAGCTCACGGCATAGGGTAAAGTGCTATTTTTATAGGTGGTGTGTGGACCTCACATAGGGGGGTCCGGGGGCAAGCTCCCCCGGGAAGATTTATTTTTAAATATTGAAGTTAAATGCATCAATCTGGAGCATTTTGAGAGCAAAATGAAGAGATCTATGGATACATCTCTCAACACCCAGATGAAACAGAACTGTAAACAGATTTACTTTTTCTTTATGGATATTTTACAAATCACCCTTTTAAACGTTATTATTTTTTTAATGTCATATAGTATTTCATACCTGTTTTTCATTTATTCTCTTATTTTTTTATGACTATAATGATCATATAAACGTGTGCCTCAGAAATAATTGTTTACATTAATCGTGAACAAACCGTTTGAGACCCACAGAGATAACTTAGACTAAAGTGAACTATCTAAACACTGAGAGTCCTTTAGCTCAGGGGTTCCCAACCCCCGGTCCGCGGACTGGTACCGGGCCGTGGAGGTGTTACTGCCGGGCCGCGAAATGGCTGTGAGTTTATCGTAATATTTGCAGAATTAGAAATATTTAAAAATATTTTATCATTGTTCATTTATGCACAGAGAAAGTTACCGGTGCGCCAATAGGAAGTGGAGCACACAGGGGGCAACCGTTTAATCGCAGACTGTTATGTTTATGTGGGGAAGTGGCAGTGCATACATTATTTGAGATATATTTTGAACTCGGACTTCATTTTAAGGACATTGCGGCCAGGGGTGTAGAGCTATTTTTTTTATTTGTAAAACCTCCTTCACTTCATGAAATGGCTGCAGCATCAGGAGGCAGCCTCTGAGAAGTGCAGCACCAGCGTGTACACACAGCCTTCACTGTGTTCCCCACTGCAGGCTGCTACGTTTCACACACACACACCGAACGGCCTGAATATTGCCCCTATTACTCGTTGTATGAAGGAAATGTCCGGTCACAAAGGCACATGATGTGTGTGTGTATGTGCTCTGCTCAGCTCCGCTGTGTGTGTGTGTATGTTCGGTGTGTTTGTGTGTGTCCAACAACGGCATTTGTTTTCAAATTAACATGAACAGTAATTTACACACATCTGGCCAACTCCATAGGTATGTGGGTGTTCCCAAAAGAAGTTAGTTTAATCTTAATCTCGATGTAGTTCTAAATGCTGTCGGAGTGCACCGGAACGAACGCCCCAGTATGACGTTATTATGGCTGGCAAACAAGCCTAGGGGTCTCACTGACATTTCAGTTATATCAATATGTGTACAGTGGTCCTAATTTGTTTTGATTGTATCCTGGTTTTAAACGTTGTTAATATGTTTTGGATGCATATTGTTCTATTATTTGTTACATACAATGTAACAGCCTGATATTGCCATATTAGGCTATATTATATTATATATTATATTAATATTTGTAAAGCGGTCCTAATTTTTTGTTTTAATTGTATCCTGGTTTTAAACGTTATTAATATGTTTTGGATGCATATTAGTATTTCTTCAGGCTGTTAAAAACAATTAGCCTCTGTTGCCACCTGCTGGTGAGTAAATATTAAAATCAGCTAAAATTGACAACCGGTCCGCGAATTTTTTTTAATGTATCTGCCGGTCCTTGGCACAATAAAGGTTGGGAACCCCTGCTTTAGCTCACTGAGTCTCTCAGTCTGACAGGAGAGGACTCTCCTCCACTTTGTTGTTGAAAAAGCTCCTTATATCCGTTAGCGTAGCTCGCTAGCACCAGAAGCTAACAACAACGATCCCCGGTACCAGTGCGCTCTCTCTCTCTCGCTCGCGCACACAAAAGGGCTCGTTCCACACACACACAGAGCCGAGCTTTAATGAAACACAGAGACCCAGACGGAATAGTACTGCATCATATTATTTTCGAATAAATAATTTTTAAATGTATGATTTTTTTTTTTTTTTATCTTTTACATTTTTTTTTTTTACCATTTTTCCTCCTGGTCTCTCGCGCCCCCCCCTGGTATGCCTCTGCGCCCCCCAGGGGGGGCGCGCCCCCCACTTTGAGAACCACTGGACTAAAGGAACCAGCCTGTTTGGAAAATGAGAGAAGTAGAAAGTACAGGTATTTGGGTTCAACATGTAAGAAGTAGAAAGTACAGGTATTTGAGTTCAACATGTAAGAAGTAGAAAGTACAGGTATTTGAGTTCAACATGTAAGAAGTAGAAAGTACAGGTATTTGTGTTCAACATGTAAGAAGTAGAAAGTACAGGTATTTGAGTTCAACATGTAAGAAGTAGAAAGTACAGGTATTTGTGTTCAACATGTAAGAAGTAGAAAGTACAGGTATTTGTGTTCAACATGTAAGAAGTAGAAAGTACAGGTATTTGAGTTCAACATGTAAGAAGTAGAAAGTACAGGTATTTGTGTTCAACATGTAAGAAGTAGAAAGTACAGGTATTTGTGTTCAACATGTAAGAAGTAGAAAGTACAGGTATTTGAGTTCAACATGTAAGAAGTAGAAAGTACAGGTATTTGGGTTCAACATGTAAGAAGTAGAAAGTACAGGTATTTGTGTTCAACATGTAAGAAGTAGAAAGTACAGGTATTTGAGTTCAACATGTAAGAAGTAGAAAGTACAGGTATTTGTGTTCAACATGTAAGAAGTAGAAAGTACAGGTATTTGTGTTCAACATGTAAGAAGTAGAAAGTACAGGTATTTGAGTTCAACATGTAAGAAGTAGAAAGTACAGGTATTTGGGTTCAACATGTAAGAAGTAGAAAGTACAGGTATTTGGGTTCAACATGTGAGAAGTAGAAAGTACAGGTATTTGTGTTCAACATGTAAGAAGTAGAAAGTACAGGTATTTGAGTTCAACATGTAAGAAGTAGAAAGTACAGGTATTTGTGTTCAACATGTAAGAAGTAGAAAGTACAGGTATTTGAGTTCAACATGTAAGAAGTAGAAAGTACAGGTATTTGAGTTCAACATGTAAGAAGTAGAAAGTACAGGTATTTGGGTTCAACATGTGAGAAGTAGAAAGTACAGGTATTTGTGTTCAACATGTGAGAAGTAGAAAGTACAGGTATTTGTGTTCAACATGTAAGAAGTAGAAAGTACAGGTATTTGAGTTCAACATGTAAGAAGTAGAAAGTACAGGTATTTGTGTTCAACATGTGAGAAGTAGAAAGTACAGGTATTTGTGTTCAACATGTAAGAAGTAGAAAGTACAGGTATTTGAGTTCAACATGTAAGAAGTAGAAAGTACAGGTATTTGAGTTCAACATGTGAGAAGTAGAAAGTACAGGTATTTGAGTTCAACATGTAAGAAGTAGAAAGTACAGGTATTTGAGTTCAACATGTAAGAAGTAGAAAGTACAGGTATTTGAGTTCAACATGTGAGAAGTAGAAAGTACAGGTATTTGAGTTCAACATGTAAGAAGTAGAAAGTACAGGTATTTGGGTTCAACATGTAAGAAGTAGAAAGTACAGGTATTTGGGTTCAACATGTAAGAAGTAGAAAGTACAGGTATTTGAGTTCAACATGTGAGAAGTAGAAAGTACAGGTATTTGAGTTCAACATGTAAGAAGTAGAAAGTACAGGTATTTGTGTTCAACATGTAAGAAGTAGAAAGTACAGGTATTTGAGTTCAACATGTGAGAAGTAGAAAGTACAGGTATTTGAGTTCAACATGTGAGAAGTAGAAAGTACAGGTATTTGTGTTCAACATGTAAGAAGTAGAAAGTACAGGTATTTGAGTTCAACATGTAAGAAGTAGAAAGTACAGGTATTTGAGTTCAACATGTGAGAAGTAGAAAGTACAGGTATTTGTGTTCAACATGTAAGAAGTAGAAAGTACAGGTATTTGAGTTCAACATGTAAGAAGTAGAAAGTTCAGGTATTTGAGTTCAACATGTAAGAAGTAGAAAGTACAGGTATTTGAGTTCAACATGTAAGAAGTAGAAAGTACAGGCAGTGTTTCCCCTACCATTGACTTGGCGGGGCGCTGCGCCCTGCCAACGGAGCCCCGCGCCCTGCCTGAAATTCAAGGTGTTTTTATTTTGTTTTTTTATTTAAAAAAAAATATATAGATATAGCACCAAATTTCAACTGAAGTAATCTATCTACGGTCACTTTTCACATTGAACATGTGCTCTTTTATTAAATAAACTAAACGCCATGTTATTTATCCAATGTGTTCATGTTTCAGTGTCCACTGCTTTGCGTATTCACATTCTCCCTCCGCTCTGTTTCTGAAGGGCGGGGCTCACACACACACACACACACACACACACACACACACACACACACACACACACACACACACACACACACACACACATGCACTCACGCTCACAATCAGAGACAAGAGCGGAGGAAAGGAGAACAACAAAGTGTAAAAAAGTCAAACAAATCTGCTTTATTGTCCCGAGCTCTGCTGTCCGCCCGTTTGTGTCCCCCCCAAGTTTCAAATTCGTTTATTATTATTTTTTTAACCGCCAGCCGTTATCGTCACGGGAGAAGGACACACACATCCTGCCCAGGTGGACGCGCGCGAACGCGACAACGAACGTAGCGCGCGCATTCTAAAAATAGCTCACAGATGGAGCAGGTACCGCGTTTTTTAACTACAGTATTGAGATGGGAGTTGGTTTATTCAGTAAATTAGCTCAGGATAATTGGATGTTCTGTCTACACCTGTTGATGTGAGGCTAATGCAGGACTTGCTAGCTTGATGCTACCGGCATTTAGCGGCAGTGACTCAACACATTGCCTCTAAAAATGTATTGTCAGCAATGTATGACAAGCAGACTGCTTGTTTAATGTTAGACTCACACCAATAGCTCAATATGATCATAACACGATTGCTTTCATATCAGAGATCAGATGAGGTGGAGCTGCCTCCAGCAATAGAGGATGAGGCAGAGAGAAGCAGCAGCAGCAGCACAGGGTTGCAGCAGGTATGTTATATGCTGTAGTCAGGTGATTGAAATGTATCAATGAAAGGAAGAAGTGTAGGCTACATGATAAGAAGGGAATACAGTTTGAATAAAAGTAATACAACTTACTACTTTTTAATGTACAAATACTTTGTTACTGTACGATATCAATAACAATAATCCACAGCTCCTCTCTGCTCCAGAGGATAACAAAAATGTGGGCGCCCCGACATTTTTTTTCGAGCAGCACCCTGCCAAGGCAGTAAACCTAGGGGAAACACTGACAGGTATTTGTGTTCAACATGTGAGAAGTAGAAAGTACAGGTATTTGAGTTCAACATGTAAGAAGTAGAACGTACAGGTATTTGAGTTCAACATGTAAGAAGTAGAAAGTACAGGTATTTGAGTTCAACATGTAAGAAGTAGAAAGTACAGGTATTTGAGTTCAACATGTGAGAAGTAGAAAGTACAGGTATTTGAGTTCAACATGTAAGAAGTAGAACGTACAGGTATTTGAGTTCAACATGTAAGAAGTAGAACGTACAGGTATTTGAGTTCAACATGTAAGAAGTAGAAAGTACAGGTATTTGAGTTCAACATGTAAGAAGTAGAAAGTACAGGTATTTGAGTTCAATATGTAAGAAGTAGAAAGTACAGGTATTTGAGTTCAACATGTAAGAAGTAGAAAGTACAGGTATTTGTGTTCAACATGTAAGAAGTAGAAAGTACAGGTATTTGAGTTCAACATGTAAGAAGTAGAAAGTACAGGTATTTGTGTTCAACATGTAAGAAGTAGAAAGTACAGGTATTTGAGTTCAACATGTAAGAAGTAGAAAGTACAGGTATTTGAGTTCAACATGTAAGAAGTAGAAAGTACAGGTATTTGAGTTCAACATGTAAGAAGTAGAAAGTACAGGTATTTGAGTTCAACATGTAAGAAGTAGAAAGTACAGGTATTCGTGTTCTACATGTAAGAAGTAGAAAGTACAGGTATTTGAGTTCAACATGTAAGAAGTAGAAAGTACAGGTATTTGAGTTCAACATGTAAGAAGTAGAAAGTACAGGTATTTGAGTTCAACATGTAAGAAGTAGAAAGTACAGGTATTCGTGTTCTACATGTAAGAAGTAGAAAGTACAGGTATTTGAGTTCAACATGTAAGAAGTAGAAAGTACAGGTATTTGAGTTCAACATGTAAGAAGTAGAAAGTACAGGTATTAGTATTCAACATGTAAGAAGTAGAAAGTACAGGTATTAGTATTCAACATGTAAGAAGTAGAAAGTACAGGTATTTGTGTTCAACATGTAAGAAGTAGAAAGTACAGGTATTAGTATTCAACATGTAAGAAGTAGAAAGTACAGGTATTTGTGTTCAACATGTAAGAAGTAGAAAGTACAGGTATTTGTGTTCAACATGTAAGAAGTAGAAAGTACAGGTATTTGAGTTCAAAATGTAAGAAGTCAAAGTAAGAAGTCGTCGGAATAAAAATAAATGTTGGAGCTCTGCAGAAGTGGACAAAGTACTCAGAGTCCTTACTTAAGTTACAGAAGAAAACCATAGCAATATTAAATACTGGTAATATTGTATTAAATTGCTTTTGACTGAAACATGTTCTTACAGATGAATTAAAATGGCAACATAAATGAAAGTGTAATTAATTATAAAGATCCAAGCGAAATAACAAAAGCAGCCAATTTAATTAATTAATGGGTATTAAAAAAATATGTGAAAATATAAAGCATGCATGATTAATGACGTGTGTGTGTGTGTGTGTGTGTTTTAATATATAGACACTGCTTCCAGGCTTTCTTTGGCAGAATGTTTTATTAGAATTTAAAATGTTCTATTCCCTGGTTCAGTGTCAGTGTATTATGTAATTGAAATCCCTCCAGTCGTCCCCTTATCTCTCCCAGAGAATAAGAGAAGTGAGGATGAACGTTGTGTGAAATGAAGGAGCATATACAGATTCAATATTTCCTCAGAGTGGGTGTGAGAGATGGAGGAAAACTGATATAAACAAAATAATGCTCTCGTGCACGTCCTCTTTCCATCTTATCCTCTCTCTTACTGTAGTATCTTCACCTTTTTCCTATCTCCTCTTTCCTTGCCTCCTCTCTTAAATATGCATTTCAGTTTTTGGGACGTCCTCCAAGATTTCTCCTGCGAGAAAAAGAACAGGCATGAAACGAAGAACCTTTCATATTAGTCTCCTCTTCCTCCTTTTGTACTGCCTTCCTTCCATGCTTACTTTGTATCATCTTGTTTCCTCTCCTTAGTTTGTTTCCTTTGGCTTTTGCGTTTCCTTTCTACCTGTCCAGTTCACCTAATGTATTACTGAAGAGGACGGAGACATTAGATGTTACTTAAAGAGCGATAATGCGAATGTGCAGGAATGAGTCCTAAAACCGTGCTGTAGTTCCTTTATAGCCCAACATTAGCCTCCTTTAGCTTAGCGGTGGTGACGTGAAGTCATGTGACCGTGCTGTAGTTCCTTTATAGCCCAACATTAGCCTCCTTTAGCTTAGCGGTGGTGACGTGAAGTCATGTGACCGTGCTGTAGTTCCTTTATAGCCCAACATTAGCCACCTTTAGCTTAGCAGTGGTGACGTGAAGTCATGTGACCGTGCTGTAGTTCCTTTATAGCCCAACATTAGCCTCCTTTAGCTTAGCGGTGGTGAAGTCATGTGACCATGCTGTAGTTCCTTTATAGCCCAACATTAGCCACCTTTAGCTTAGCGGTGGTGACGTGAAGTCATGTGACCGTGCTGTAGTTCCTTTAAAGCCCAACATTAGCCTCCTTTAGCTTAGCGGTGGTGACGTGAAGTCATGTGACCGTGCTGTAGTTCCTTTATAGCCCAACATTAGCCGCCTTTAGCTTAGCGGTGGTGACGTGAAGTCATGTGACCGTGCTGTAGTTCCTTTATAGCCCAACATTAGCCTCCTTTAGCTTAGCGGTGGTGACGTGAAGTCATGTGACCGTGCTGTAGTTCCTTTATAGCCCAACATTAGCCTCCTTTAGCTTAGCGGTGGTGACGTGAAGTCATGTGACCGTGCTGTAGTTCCTTTATAGCCCAACATTAGCCTCCTTTAGCTTAGCGGTGGTGACGTGAAGTCATGTGACCGTGCTGTAGTTCCTTTATAGCCCAACATTAGCCACCTTTAGCTTAGCGGTGGTGACGTGAAGTCATGTGACCGTGCTGTAGTTCCTTTATAGCCCAACATTAGCCTCCTTTAGCTTAGCGGTGGTGACGTGAAGTCATGTGACCGTGCTGTAGTTCCTTTATAGCCCAACATTAGCCTCCTTTAGCTTAGCGGTGGTGACGTGAAGTCATGTGACCGTGCTGTAGTTCCTTTATAGCCCAACATTAGCCTCCTTTAGCTTAGCGGTGGTGACGTGAAGTCATGTGACCGCGCTGTAGTTCCTTTATAGTCCAACATTAGCCTCCTTTAGCTTAGCGGTGGTGACGTGAAGTCATGTGACCGTGCTGTAGTTCCTTTATAGCCCAACATTAGCCTCCTTTAGCTTAGCGGTGGTGACGTGAAGTCATGTGACTGTGCTGTAGTTCCTTTATAGCCCAACATTAGCCTCCTTTAGCTTAGCGGTGGTGACGTGAAGTCATGTGACCGTGCTGTAGTTCCTTTATAGCCCAACATTAGCCTCCTTTAGCTTAGCGGTGGTGAGGTGAAGTCATGTGACCGTGCTGTAGTTCCTTATAGCCCAACATTAGCCGCCTTTAGCTTAGCGGTGGTGACGTGAAGTCATGTGACCGTGCTGTAGTTGCTTTATAGCCCAACATTAGCCTCCTTTAGCTTAGCGGTGGTGACGTGAAGTCATGTGACCGTGCTGTAGTTCCTTTATAGCCCAACATTAGCCTCCTTTAGCTTAGCGGTGGTGACGTGAAGTCATGTGACCGTGCTGTAGTTCCTTTATAGCCCAACATTAGCCACCTTTAGCTTAGCGGTGGTGACGTGAAGTCATGTGACCGTGCTGTAGTTGCTTTATATAACATTCACCATTTCAACCATAAGTGGTCATTTCAACAGGAAAACGCTCTCACAGATAACAGACAGCTGTTTCCCAATGAAGACGCTCCCCTAGTGTTTTCAGCTCTTCATTTACATTGTTGTGTCACTTCGGCACAGAGCTCCTCCTGAAGAGAACACAGCTTGTTTTATTTGACCGTTATCATCCCCCACTGTTATGCGCCCCCACAGAGAGACTTTAAAGAGTGCCTTCTCCACTTACATATGAGGCACGATCTGTGTTTGTTCATCTCAAACATGTTGTTTTTCTTTCTCCAGAAGGGGAGAAAGAGACTCTTTCAGCTGACTTTAGAAAGCTAATATTAGGAGAAGACGTGAGAGGGTAGCTGTTGAATCGGCTCTATCGAGAGACTGTGTTTTTGTTTCCGTCACAAAGCTTCTGCACGGCATGACAGAAGATTGATAATCGATCCGCAGAAAGCACTCAGCGATGACAGAGACACCTGCACATCAGGACGATCATCTCTCTTTGTGTCTCTGCAGTTGTTTTGTATGATTTTCTCTCACTGTCTGCCTTCTTGCATTTGTTTAGTGTCTCTTAAATGTGTTTAGCTCCCTTCTTTAGTCATTTCACGTCTCTTTGTAGTGATTTTGTGTATTTGTTTGATGAATAATGATGGTAGACATTTGATAGCGTTTCTCTTAAAAGGACTGAAAAAGAGTAGAAAAAGACATAAAAAGATTACGAAATGACCAAAAAGAGATTTTAAACAACAAAAAGACCCCAAACGACTCTTAGAGGTGAAGGGGAATGGATGACATGTCTTTCTGTTCTCACATAATCCACATATCAGAATCAGAAGTATAAATACTATGTTTATACTTTATTCCAATGTAAACAGGTGTATTGCAGTTCAGGAAGTGAATGATGTTCAAAATGGAAGAAATAAGTTGTTTCTCTGATGAGGCCCCCCGAGGCTGAGGCCAAGCCCCCCGTGGAGATCTTTCTCGACATCGCAGCATGTTCTCCATCTCGCTGAGACCCGATATCACAGAGCGAGGACGCAGGGGTGTGTGAGTGTGTGAGGAGGTTCCGGACGTGGCGGGGGGTCCCTCAGTGTCGAACGGTAATTTCATCTTTATGTGTCGACCGTACGTTTCTCAATAATTAGGATCCTTTGATCGTTGTGCGTGCTTTCTACTCTGTGCATACGCTAATGCTCTTCATGGCTGCTGATAACGAACCTTTAAGAAGTCCTCTCTGCAGGGGGCAACACTTTCAAACGGACCTCCTTACAGCCGGAGTTCAGGACTTTAACATATTTAAAGATAAGGTAAGGTCGTAGGCGGATTTTGCGGGGGGGGGCAGGCGGGGCATTGCTCCCCCTAGTGGCTGAAATATGTTACAGCATTACTACGTCGAAAACTGTTCCAATACAAATATTTCGTATATCAATATTTTAATAAGGTAGGACACTGGTTAATAATATTGTAGCGTGTTCAAGTAACAAAGGGATATAGTAGTTATCAAATAAGTATAAGATGTGCACAGTTATAAGTTAAGATAAGTTTTACAGTTATGTAATGCACTGTTGTTGGGGGGAGAGACCGCCCCTTCCATATGTGTGTGTGTGTACGGCGGGCATGGAAAAGTCATACTCAGTGCGGCGGTGAGCGCTGGCTTTATTGCTACTGCCCGTAGCACCCCACGCAATAGTTGGGACTGTGTACTGACGTCAGTAAAAAAGGTTGTCAAACTCCGCCTATGGGTAAGGTACGTTTATTTATAAAGCACATTTTCAGACACAGAGGCAATTCAAAGTGCATCAACATTAACACACAATAGGAAGACAAAAGAAAGGACCACAATGGAATAACAGACTCATAAAAACATGCATAAAAGAGATGGTTTAAAACAACATTGTAAATACAGTTGGTGCTAAAACAAGTTAAAAAACTTCTGGGTAAGCTGCTATAAAAAGTAATGTTTTCGAACCGAAGTCGATTTCAAAGAAGTCTTCCATCAACACGAGACCGCTCGACCCGCTGGAGACGCTGTAGTACATATGCCGGTCCTGTAAGTGGCGCTGTACTTCCGCCACAAAATACACCAAAAGCAGCGAATAAGACCCCCCGAGCATGGTTGCCATGGTTGCCCTTCTGGTTATTCCCCGCGGTGGATTTAGCAGCATGTGGTTAATGTACTTCTCCATGTCCACGTGTTGCTGATGGTTGTGGTCGAGGAGCTGTAGATTTTGCACTAACATCTGTATCATGGTCAGTAGCGTCTGGAGCACGAACGCAACCCTGTGATCCGCCATTGTTGTTGTTGCCGAAATGTGTCAGCAATGACGCGGGGTGAGCAGGAGAGTGGGGAGAGGCGGGGCTATCTCGTCATCGGTTCAGGAAATGTTCGTATAGGGCGTACACACGGAGCCGCAAGCATTTAGTCTCCAAGCTAACGCACTTTGGGAGCCGGTATCAAAGTGTATCGGATTCGGGCTCCGAAGCCGCGGCTCTGTGTCGGCTTCGTGTGGACGAACCGTCTATACGTTAAAGAACTTTAGCGGGTACAACTGAAATCGTCTCCGTGTGGACGGGGCCTTAGTCTTTTCAAGAGAAACACTGTCTTATGTCTACCATTAGGAGCAGTCCCAACAAACAGTTTACTTAACCTAACATAAATAGTGACAAAAGCGTGTCAGCTAACCATTCAAAGAACGTCCTGTTGTATATATCTGAGACAAGATAAGATGGACCTTTAGTAATCCCTGTTCAGTATATATAATATATGACTAATAAAAGAGTATAATAGGAGACCTTTGAAGTTTATTTTAAGATGAAAGATCTTCCTTTTCTCAGATAGGAGTAGAGAGACGTAAGATGAACTTTGATTGAGCAGAGCATATAACAAACCTTTCTGAAAATAAACATCCAACATCATCAAGACTCTGACCACAACTGAAAGAGAAACCAGAACTTAAATACCAACCCAGTCTCACGGCATTTCGTGTTATAGTCACGACATTTAATCTATGATTCGTGTTCACCAACACCATTTTCCTATTTTTATTCCGTGTCACACAGAACGATTTCAGAAGCAATGTATCTCTATTGGTTGTATGTTACGTGCCTGCAACACGTCTTTTTGTCCGGTCCGGTCGTGGAAGACCGGAAGCTGTGTGTTTCATAAAAACATGTTCTTACTCAATATCAAGCCACGATTTTATTTTAAATTGTATAATGTCAGACTATTTTTGCCGTCCGTGAGGAAAAGAAATGGCTCAGAGCCGCAGAATACTGACATCTGTATTCTTTAAATCTTTTTTTCCTTCTAATTTGTTATTATTTGGTGCAGGCACAAAACATACTGCCAATAGAAATACATTGCTTTTAAAATCGTTCTGTGTGACACGAAAAATAATTGGGAAAATCGTGTTGGTGAACACGAATCAATAGATTACATTTTGTGACTGTAACACGAAATGCCGTGAGACTGTGTTGTAAATACACACTAGACTAATCTCAAGGACAGGACACAGGTGAGGAGGGAAGAGAAACACAGGTGAACACACTCAGGTAATCAGGCGGGAGGGAACACAGAGGAAGTAACAACAGACATGACGGGGGGGTGAAGGTTTTTCAAAATGAAACAGGGAAAACTAATGTCATGGTTTTACGAAGCGGTTGGACCCTTCAACTTATCTTTGTTAATAATGGGGTTTCTTTGGGAGTTTTCCCTCGTGCTATCTGAGTGTCTGAGGACAGGTATGCTGGATACTGTAGATGCTGAGACAAATGTATAAATTGTGATTAGCCTGTATAAAAAAGATAATAAGATAAGAGGTACTTCATTGATCCCAAATTGAGAAATGTTTGTGTTGCAGCAGCTTAAAAAACAACAAAACAAAACAAGGCATTGCACATAAGTAGAAATGAAAGAGTAGAAATAATTAATACTAGAAATGAAACATCTCAAAGTAGAATTTAAACAGCATTAAAAAGTAGAAAAGAAACAGTAGTCCGAGAAGATAAAAAATCGAAATAAAGTTAGAGTTATTGATTGACCCATAAAACCTCAGTATGTGACCCAGGACACCAGATGATGTTTCTAACGCGCTGACGGGGTGAATAATCAGCCTCTCACTGCCTGCTGTTGGAGGATGTTATCGCTGAATCCCCCTGTGTTATTGTTCACACTGACGATCGTTAACGCCTCTTGTTTCTCTGCATGATTATGACTTCTTCTATGTGTGCGCCTACTTATTTCCTACCGCGCTTCGAGACCGTTAACCGTTTTAATGCCATGTTTCCAGACCTGTGCACCCCCGCACACATCACGTCTCATGAAGTAACAACGAACATTTCTGTCAGTGATATAAATCTATGACAGTAAACATTTTATAAAAGCTCCCCAGAAGAAGCCCACACAGAAATCTGGATCAACAAACAAAAACTGAAAAGTCTTAGGGGGGAAAACACAACGTCTGCAAACAGCATGAATCAATACGGCTTATTATTCCCCGCGTCGCTTCACACCACGTCTTATTTACAGACTCGAAAAACTGTTTTCACCCCCGGCTCTTTACGCTTCAATGGCAGCCGAATGCCAATATTTGATTAATCGAGATGGATGTCGTGAAATATCCAAAATGATATTCCTGGTGATATCCTCTAAAAACATTTGAAAGGCACCGGTACAAACATGGGCTTTGAAAGTTAATAAATAAATAAAATGACACTTCTACCACTTATCCCTCTGTGTGATAGCCGCTGGAATGAGGGCCGTCCCTCCCTACAGGCCGATCATGCAGACTGCGTGGGGCCTCGTCTTGCGGAGGGTGCCTCAGCTGAGCCGAAAATGTGACGCACCGATGCGCTTATGCGGCGCAATTAGTGTGGCGCGGCACGGTGAGCCGCTGCGAGGCTCCAATAGCACCCCCCCACCCTTGACGCTCTCAAAACAGAGGGCCTCATCATATAACTTTGCGTGGGGGCCCTAAAAAAAAGCTGTTTTTCTACCGCTTTGTGACTGAGGACGTTTAGACTCTGAGTGAAAAGGGGGGTAATAATTGTCCAATACAGAGCAGGATAACCGCTCTAATAAATTGTTCAGTTTTAATGTACAAACTTTGGCAAGACGTTGCCACCAAAATGTTTCTCTCACATAATAAATAAAAGGGAAACGATTGTCATATTTGTTGAAAAACCAAGAGTTCAAACATGAGATTATTGGTTAAATGAGATAATCAAATTTTACAACTTGTCCCGTCAATGATTCCCAGTCCTGTTAATCTTCCCTCTTCAGTTAAAGTTAAAGTCCTCCCAGATGAACCTCAGGGATATAAGAGCATCTGCTTATTCTGCTATCCACTGAATGTATTCCTATTACTGCCTGATTGCTAATTATATCGGTGCAGGAGGAGAGACTCTTACTTATAATGACAGTTATTTGCCTCATGATGATTCTCTCTAGTCGCTCGTTTGGCTGCGATAATGTGCGTCGTAAAGAGAAACTGTGCAGATAGTCTGTGAGCAGTTTCACCCGAGAGGACCTGCCTCGTCCGCGTCAATCATCCTTACCTTTTCTTTAGTCCTTCTTTTCAGAATGATTTTACATTTCAACTCGTCTCATGTGCCTTCTGTTAACTCTAAGATCTAAAGGAGTGAGAAGTATGATATCTCCTTCTGCTCAACAATTACAATAAACTTTCCACTTGTGTGTTTGACAGCTTCACAAGTTAGTGTTGAAAAAGTTGTGAGGACATAACACAAAATATGTTTTGGCCGTGCTGTAGTTCCTTTATAGCCCAACATTAGCCTCCTTTAGCTTAGCGGTGGTGACGTGAAGTCATGTGACCGTGCTGTAGTTCCTTTATAGCCCAACATTAGCCTCCTTTAGCTTAGCGGTGGTGACGTGAGGTCATGTGACCGTGCTGTAGTTCCTTTATAGCCCAACATTAGCCACCTTTAGCTTAGCGGTGGTGACGTGAGGTCATGTGACCGTGCTGTAGTTCCTTTATAGCCCAACATTAGCCACCTTTAGCTTAGCGGTGGTGACGTGAAGTCATGTGACCGTGCTGTAGTTCCTTTATAGCCCAACATTAGCCACCTTTAGCTTAGCGGTGGTGACGTGAAGTCATGTGACCGTGCTGTAGTTCCTTTATAGCCCAACATTAGCCACCTTTAGCTTAGCGGTGGTGACGTGAAGTCATGTGACCAAGCTGTAGTTCCTTTATAGCCCAACGTTAGCCTCCTTTAGCTTAGCGGTGGTGACGTGAAGTCATGTGACCGTGCTGTAGTTCCTTTATAGCCCAACATTAGCCTCCTTTAGCTTAGCGGTGGTGACGTGAAGTCATGTGACCGTGCTGTAGTTCCTTTATAGCCCAACATTAGCCACCTTTAGCTTAGCGGTGGTGACGTGAAGTCATGTGACCGTGCTGTAGTTCCTTTATAATAATAATAATAATAATAGATTTAATTTGTTAGCGCTTTTACAGGTGGTCAAAGACACTTTACAGATAATAGTGAAAAAAAAAGAAAAGAGAAGAAAGGAACAACAAATAAATATATACACTAAACAAAAATATAAACGCAACACTTTTGTTTTTGCTCCCATTTTTCATGAGATGAACTCAAAGATCTAAAACATTTTCTACATACACAAAATAACCATTTCTCTCAAATATTGTTCACAAATCTGAAAAAATCTGTGATAGTGAGCACTTCTCCTTTGCCGAGATAATCCATCCCACCTCACAGGTGTGGCATATCAAGATGCTGATTAGACAGCATGATTATTGCACAGGTGTGCCTTAGGCTGGCCACAATAAAAGGCCACTCTGAAACGTGCAGTTTTGCTTTATTGGGGGGGTCTGGGGGGGGTCCGAAAACCAGTCAGGATCTGGTGTGAGGGTTAGGGTTAGGGTTAGGGTAATGTTGTGAAGCGAGTGGCCTGTGTTCATCGTCCAAAACATACGCCTGCCCATACCATAACCCCACCACCACCATGGGCCACTCGATTCACAACATTACCCTAACCCTAACCCTAACCCTCACACCAGATACTGACTGGTTTTCGGACCCCCCCAGACCCCCCCAATAAAGCAAAACTGCACGTTTCAGAGTGGCCTTTTATTGTGGCCAGCCTAAGGCACACCTGTGCAATAATCATGCTGTCTAATCAGCATCTTGATATGCCACACCTGTGAGGTGGGATGGATTATCTCGGCAAAGGAGAAGTGCTCACTATCACACATTTTTTCAGATTTGTGAACAATATTTGAGAGAAATGGTTATTTTGTGGATGTAGAAAATGTTTTAGATCTTTGAGTTCATCTCATGAAAAATGGGAGCAAAAAAAAAAGTGTTGCGTTTATATTTTTGTTCAGTGTAGTTAAAGTTAAAGTTTATAGCCCAACATTAGCCTCCTTTAGCTTAGCGGTGGTGACGTGAAGTCATGTGACCGTGCTGTAGTTCCTTTATAGCCCAACATTAGCCTCCTTTAGCTTAGCGGTGGTGACGTGAAGTCATGTGACCGTGCTGTAGTTCCTTTATAGCCCAACATTAGCCTCCTTTAGCTTAGCGGTGGTGACGTGAAGTCATGTGACCGTGCTGTAGTTCCTTTATAGCCCAACATTAGCCTTCTTTAGCTTAGCGGCGGTGACGTGAAGTCATGTGACCGTGCTGTAGTTCCTTTATAGCCCAACATTAGCCTCCTTTAGCTTAGCGTTGGTGACGTGAAGTCATGTGACCGTGCTGTAGTTCCTTTATAGCCCAACATTAGCCTCCTTTAGCTTAGCGGTGGTGACGTGAAGTCATGTGACCGTGCTGTAGTTCCTTTATAGCCCAACATTAGCCTCCTTTAGCTTAGCGGTGGTGACGTGAAGTCATGTGACCGTGCTGTAGTTCCTTTATAGCCCAACATTAGCCTCCTTTAGCTTAGCGGTGGTGACGTGAAGTCATGTGACCGTGCTGTAGTTCCTTTATAGCCCAACATTAGCCTCCTTTAGCTTAGCGGTGGTGACGTGAAGTCATGTGACCGTGCTGTAGTTCCTTTATAGCCCAACATTAGCCTCCTTTAGCTTAGCGGTGGTGATGTGAAGTCATGTGACCGTGCTGTAGTTCCTTTATAGCCCAACATTAGCCTCCTTTAGCTTAGCGGTGGTGACGTGAAGTCATGTGACCGTGCTGTAGTTCCTTTATAGCCCAACATTAGCCTCCTTTAGCTTAGCGGTGGTGACGTGAAGTCATGTGACCGTGCTGTAGTTCCTTTATAGCCCAACATTAGCCTCCTTTAGCTTAGAGGTGGTGACGTGAAGTCATGTGACCGTGCTGTAGTTCCTTTATAGCCCAACATTAGCCTCCTTTAGCTTAGCGGTGGTGACGTGAAGTCATGTGACCGTGCTGTAGTTCCTTTATAGCCCAACATTAGCCTCCTTTAGCTTAGCGGTGGTGACGTGAAGTCAGGCGATTAGATTTCCCATGCTCAGTATTTATGAGTCCTGGATGTTTTTATAAGCATTTATTTATTTATTTTGATGACAGGATCTGCCTTCGGCTCTGTTTTTTTTTTAAATAATGCCTTCCAGTTTCTCAGCTCGCTAATGATGGATGTTGGACTGTGTTTAAACTGAAAACTAAATCATTTATCCTAATGACTAACGTGCAGCTCAACATGGGTTTGCGCTGGTTGTCGTTTATCACATAAATGACACTAATAAGTAGATATTCTGACATGAAATATGGAAAATGAAGCCACCCAAAAGGTATTTAATGGATCAGTTTGTGTGCTTTCAATGCATCTGCACCCTGTTATTACACTGCTGGAAAAACAGCTCTCTTTTGAGAGACGGACGAAGAAGAGGGATTTAATTTCAGACTTCAAATCAATGCTTTTTATGATTTGTTGCAGACATATGAAGCTTTCTGTATTGCTCTCTTGCTACTTCCCAATCAAAGCCACGTTTTAAAAGTCCTTCTGGTCCAACAACACCCTCCAGACTTCAGGCAGCTGTAGCTCGGCAGGTCTAATGAAGCAGAGAAACTTACAGAAAACCTCCAGACGCCTCTTCTGCTTTGAACTCGTCCATTAGAGCCGCGGACAGAGCGGTAATTGGCTCTCCTCCCTCACCCCAGATCCTCATTACGACTCCCTCGGTCCAGTCTGATCTCGGGACAGCTGCAGAGAACATCCCTGATGAACCCCCGAATAGCAGCTCGATTACCGGTTCGGACGTCTGATAAGGCCGGAGGACTCGGTGTCTGCTAAACGGATCACAACAGTCCTGGAAATCAACGGCTGCTGTGGAAAACGATTTTTTTCTGCTCGGCGAAGTTCGTTCCTAACTTTGCGAAATGACCCGGCTGTAACTCATGTTCTGGTGTTTCTGCAAACGGCGTTTTTCCTCCTGGTTTTTTCCGCTTTAGCCGCCGACAACCAGCGATTCCAGTCACGGTGAACACGTTGTTGTGAAACTCCAGGCAGTGTTAGATTATACATTAGTGTGTGCTGTCTGTGGAAACTCAACAAGTGCTTTGTTTTGTGTTTTTGATTTTTTTAAGCAATATCTTAATTGCCATGGTAAATATATCCAGTGTTGTGCTAGTTACTGAGAAACAGTAACTAGTTACCATTACTAGTTACTTCATTTCAAAAACTCAGTTACTTTACTGATTACTTACACCACAAAGTAATCCAACTCACAGGTTTATCATTACTTTGAGAAAAAAAGATGATTAATGGAACCCTTTTAGAAAGGAAGGTCATTTGTTCTGTCATTTTTGAGCCTGAGACCTGAAGCCTGTACTACGAAGCAGGATGTTCTCTTAGCGGCTAACTTCAGGGAAAACTCTAGCCTTCTGGTCCTACGAAGCTGGTTCTCTTTTTAGCAGGCTAGATCTCCATTGTAACTTAGGCTGTGCGGCTAACCTGCCCCGGAGCAGGCTAAGAGCTCAACTCAGTGAAAGCACTGCATGCTGACCAATCAGAGCTCAGAGCTCAAAAGCACTATATGGAAAGGCACCATCGTACCTAAGATATCTTTTAACCCCCTGTTGTCCCTCTAGGTCATTACGCTCCAAGCTCTTCTCCTAGAGTCCAGAAAACCAGATCACGAGTCAGATAGAAATACTCCTGCATCAGGAAACATGAATCATGTGTGAATCATTTCTACAAGTGGACGGATGTGTCTCTGAAACAAACCCCCTCTCCTCGGAGACATCACGTTTCCATGCTCTTATATCAAACAGTAATTTGTGTTCAGTTCTGTGGATCACTCTGACAGACCTTCAGCTGGTCTGTAAAGCTTTGATGACGTGGAGGCAGCATTTGCTCCTGCAGAGATAACCCCTCTGTGGAAACTTCCATAACTCACATCACTATAAACACTCCTCTCAGAGTAAGGAGGACGAGGCGACAGCAGTGGAGCGTTTCTCTCCCGTTCCCTCCAGCCCCTCTTCATCCTAGCTGTCACGTTCTGCTTCTTCTATTAGCTTTAAAACAACCAGGACTTCAGGGAATAGAGTTTACATCATGGTGCTGCAGAGAAATAAAATAAAACACAGTTGAAGTAAAAGTTTTGTCGGCAAATCCAAAAGTATTGTAACACGAGGACAAGGGCCGCTCCAGACACTCTGGGGCCCAAGCAGAAGAGACCTGGAACCTTATTTTTATTTTCCATCTCAAATTTATTTTATCAGCAATCAAACTATTTGTCATAATTTTTGAAAAATCTTCTTTGCAAACTTTGCATCCCAAAAATGTAAGATTGGCCAAAATGTAAAATGTTGTGTACTGATATACTGATATACATAGAACAAATGAAACGGATCAAATAGAATAGAAACAGTGCAAGAAGAGTCGATATAGAAGTGAATGGAATTTGATAAATTGGATGAATCAGTTTCCATGTTTGTTTAAAGAGATAAGTGAAACCCTCTGAAGCTGGGATGAAATACAGGACTGTCTCAGAAAATTAGAATATTGTGATAAAGTTCTTTATTTTCTGTAATGCAATTAAAAAAACAAAAATGTCATACATTCTGGATTCATTACAAATCAACTGAAATATTGCAAGCCTTTTATTATTTTAATATTGCTGATTATGGCATACAGCTTAAGAAAACTCAAATATCCTATCTCTAAATATTAGAATATCATGAAAAAGTATACTAGTAGGGTGTTCAACGAATCACTTGAATCGTCTAATTAACTCGAAACACCTGCAAGGGTTTCCTGAGCCTTGAAAAACACTCAGCTTGGTTCAGTAAACTAAATTACAAGTATGGGGAAGACTGCTGATCTGACTGCTGTCCAGAGGACCGTCATTGACACCCTCCATCAGGAGGGTAAGACACAAAAAGAAATTTCTCAAAGAGCAAGCTGTTCACAGAGTGCAGTTTCAAAGCACATCCACAAAAAGTCTGTTGGAAGGGGGAAATGTGGCAGGAAACGCTGCACAACCAAGAGAGATGACCGCAGCCTTAACAGCATTGTGAAGAAGAGTCGCTTCCAGAATTTGGGGGAGCTTCAAAGACAGTGGACTGAAGCTGGAGTCCAGGTATCAAAAGTCACTGTTCACAGACGTGTCCGGGAAATGGGCTACAATAGCCGTATTCCCATGGTCAAGCCACTTCTGAACTCAAGACAACGGAAGAGGCGTCTGACTTGGGCTAAGGAAAAGAAGCACTGGACAGTTGCACAGTGGTCCAAAGTCCTCTTTTCAGACGAAAGCAAGTTTTGTATTTCATTTGGAAGTCAAGGCGCCAGAGTCTGGAGAAAGGCTGGAGAGGAGCAAAATCCAAGTTGCTTGAAATCCAGTGTGAAGTTCCCACAGTCAGCGATGGTTTGGGGAGCCATGTCAGCTGCTGGTGTTGGTCCACTGTGTTTCATCAAGCCCAGAGTAAATGCAGCTGTGTACCAAGAGATTTTAGAGCACTACATGCTTCCGTCTGCTGAAAAGCTCTATGGAGATGAGGAATTCATTTTCCAGCATGATCTGGCACCTGCCCACAGTGCCAAAACCACCAGTAACTGGTGTACTGACCATGGCATTACTGTCCTCGATTGGCCTGCAAATTCCCCTGACCTGAACCCCATAGAGAATATGTGGGGTATTGTGAAGAAGAAGCTGAAAGACACCAGACCCAACAATGCTAATGAGCTAAAGGCCGCTATTGAAGCATCCTGGGCATCCATAACACCTCAGCAATGCCACAGGCTGATTGCCTCCATGCCACGCCGCATTGATGCAGTAATCCGTGCAAAAGGATTCCCAACCAAGTACTGAGTGCATTAATGGACATTTTCAAATGTTTGATTGTGTTTTGCTGTTATAAATCTTTTTTTTTTACTTGGTCTGAGGAACTATTCTAATTTTTTGAGATAGGATTTTTGAGTTTTCTTAAGCTGTATGCCATAATCAGCAATATTAAAATAATAAAAGGCTTGCAATATTTCAGTTGATTTGTAATGAATCCAGAATGTATGACATTTTTGTTTTTTTAAATTGCATTACAGAAAATAAAGAACTTTATCACAATATTCTAATTTTCTGAGACAGTCCTGTATGTGCATTCAGAGTGAGGCAGCCGTGTCAAAAGAAGAAGAAGCTTCAGTTTCCTGCTGAGCTTCCTGTCTGATCGTCGCTGGACTCTTTGCTTCGACTGAGTCTGAGGAAATAATGAGGAAGTATTTCTAGCTGTAGACGTTACAGAGCGACCACCAGCTGGGGAGACAAAGTGATATTAAACCTAACGGAGAGGGAAGAAGCACTTGTGTTTTGCTCCAGTTAAAGAGGCCCTATATTCTGCATAGAGGTGTTCTATAGGTTTAAGTGCATGTCAATGGTCTGCAAAGGCTCAAATCTCTGTGTGTTTCTAGCACCCTATACCTGACTCTTAATTTAAATATAACAATAACTTTCTGACATTATTCAATCTTTTTGGAAATATAACTTTTTTTTTCCCAAGATATTAAACTTCACTCTTTTTTCATATACATTAGTGCATGTCAATGGTCTGGAAAGGCTAAAGTGACATCACTATGGAACACTAGCGCTCCAACACATTGTACATGATAGGCAAAGGGGCGGGACATCTCTAAGCGGTAGACCAATCACAACAGATCCAGCCATATAACCAATCAGAGCTGTTGATATGTGACCTTTTTTAAAGCTGTTAAAGGCGGAGCTAACTTTCACTTTATGATCGAGAGCGGTTTCTTTGATCTTTAAAGATTAAGATTCAGCCCAAATAAGAGCAAAAAGTTTGGATTTGGAAAATTTACTTTTACATTTGCCAAAAAAAATATCTGCTAATTCGACAAAAACAAAACTTTTTTTCGGAAACTTCCAAAAAATGTATTATTACACGGTGTATCGGAATTCCGCGAAAAAAGTCGGAATTCTGAGAAAAAAATATGTATATTCCAGATAATTTTTTTAAATAATTTATTAATAAAAGTTGGAATAATGAAAGAAAACTAGAAGTAAAGCTGAATTTCTGCAGGAAATATTTTTACAAAAAAGTCTGAATAATGTTAGAAGAAATGTTGTAATGTTTCAGGGAAAAGAGTCGGGTAGAGTTTGGAGGAAACGGCCAATAAAGATAAGGATTTTAAAACTCATGCATGCAGGTGAACAGGATGAAATATATAAAAGATATCTCCATGAAACTTCATTACTGACATTACCACAATTACATTTACATTACAAGTTTTCTGAAGAGTTGTGTTTACATATGCAAATGAGGCGGTATGTAATTTTTCTTGAACTATGGAGGAAGTTTTTTGGTCGAACTTTAGTCAGAGGTTTTTTCAGCTGACAGCGAGAAGGATTTAGCCTCGAGCGCTGAAGCAGACGAGAGGTAATATGTAAAGTTAATGTGTGGGAACAAAGTGGGACACGTCTATCAAATGTATTCCAACTGCAGGTGATTTAATATTTAAGGCTTGATTTATATTCTCAATCACTTCTGAAAATATAATATGCTCCAAAAACCTCACTGTAGATGAGTTATACCGTTCATTGCTAATATAAAAATAGTTTCTTCTGTTATTCCACACAGAGCGGTTCTTATTCCACTTATTGAAATGGAAATGTGCCAGAAATGTAAAATATCTACCGTGTATGGATGGGTGAGACTCACACTTTCACACTTTTTCTTTCTTTTAACTTTATTTCTCAGAATTCCGAAATCTTTATCAGAAATTAGATTTTTTTTTCTCCGAAGTTTGACTTTTTTCAATCATGATTCCAACTTTTTTTCCAAATAATTTCGACTTAATTTCTCAGAATTCCGACTTCTTTTCTCAGAATTCCGACTTTATTTTTCAAAAATAGAGCTCTGTTCCCTTATAATTCTGACTTTTGCTTCTCAAACAAGTGGCCCTCACCCTCTTCCACAGTCTGAAACATCAGCCGGTTGGCATTCAGCCGGTTAGTGTTGGTATTCAGCCGGTTAGTGTTGGTATTCAGCCGGTTAGTGTTGGCAATCAGCCGGTTAGTGTTGGTATTCAGCCGGTTAGTGTTGGCATTCAGCCGGTTAGTGTTGGTATTCAGCCGGTTAGTGTTGGTATTCAGCCGGTTAGTTTTGGCATTCAGCCGCTTAGTGTTGGCATTCAGCCGGTTAGTGTTGGTATTCAGCCGGTTAGTGTTGGCATTCAGCCGGTTAGTGTTGGTATTCAGCCGGTTAGTTTTGGCATTCAGCCGGTTAGTGTTGGTATTCAGAGGGTTAGTGTTGGTATTCAGCCGGTTAGTGTTGGTATTCAGCCGGTTAGTGTTGGTATTCAGCCGGAGTCTCACACACTCAACAAGTAACAGAGTGACCTCATTAACTAACGAGAGGACGGGCAGGAAGCTGACACCTGAAGGTCAAAGTGTCAATTAGAGAGGTCAACAGTCCCAATACATTAATGTGCTGCTCCGAATATAGAGCGAGAACGTGTGTGTGTGTGTGTGTGTGTGTGTGTGTGTGTGTGTGTGTGTGTGTGTGTGTGTGTGTTTATCTGCATGTGTGGATAGTATGGGGGTAGATGTAATTCTACTAATTGTGAATACTAGAATGAGTTTCCAGAGGCAGAGGATGAATAGCAGAAAGTGGATCTTTTAGTGCATGTAAATGGTCTGCAAAGGGTAAAATCCCAGTGTTCCATCCAGAGGGAGTTTCTCACATAGAAATCCATGTAAACAAACAATAAAGGAAGCTAACGGCTCCCGCTGAATGACATTGCTGCCCCTGATAACTGCCATTATTCACTCCTCCCTCACCTCTGGTTCTGTCCCCTCAGCCCTCAAAACTGCAGCTGTCACACCGTTATTAAAGAAACCTGGTCTAGATCCCAACATCTTCAACAACCTCCGCCCCATCTCCAACCTACCTTTTCTCGCTAAAATACTAGAAAAAGCAGTGGCATCACAGATTCAGACACACCTCACCAACAATAACCTTTATGAACAGTTCCAGTCCGGTTTTCGCCCCCGTCACAGTACAGAAACAGCCCTCATTAAAATCACAAACGACCTCCTGATAGCAGCTGACTCTGGACAATTATCCATCCTCATCCTCCTTGATTTAAGTGCAGCCTTTGACACCATTTCCCACTCCACCCTCCTTGACCGACTTACATCCATTGGCTTATCTGACACACCCCTAGACTGGTTTCACTCATATCTCTCCGGCCATACTCAGTTCATTCAGTTAAAATCATTCACATCCCATCCCTCCCTCATCTCCTCCGGTGTCCCCCAGGGCTCTGTCCTTGGCCCCATCCTCTTCATCATCTACCTCCTCCCCCTTGGACAGATTTTCCGTAAACATAACATCAATTTCCACTGCTATGCGGACGACACCCAGCTATACGTCTCCTCCAAACCCTCTTCCACCTTCCCACCCCCCTCCCTCTGTACCTGTTTACAGGAAATCAAATCCTGGTTCACCTCAAATTTCCTAAAACTCAACAGTGATAAAACTGAGGTAGTCCTCATTGGTTCAAAACTCACACTCACCAAGCAACCCAGTTTTACTCTCACCATCGACAACTCCCCGGTTTCCCCCTCCCCTCAGGTCAAGAGTCTGGGTGTCGTCCTCGACAGCACCCTCTCCTTCCACACCCATATCAACAACACCATCCGGTCTGCCTATTTTCATCTCAGAAACATCAACCGCCTCCGCCCCTCACTCACTCCCCACAGTGCCGCTATCCTGGTCCACTCTCTCGTCACCTCCCGCTTGGACTATTGCAATTCCCTTCTCTATGGTCTCCCCCACAAACACCTACACAAACTCCAACTGGTCCAAAACGCTGCTGCCCGTATCATCACCAGAACCCCTGTCATCAGTCACATCACCCCTGTACTACACCAACTCCACTGGCTTCCCATTAAACACCGCATTGACTACAAGATCCTCTTTCATACTTTCAAAGCCATTCATAACCTCGCCCCCCCCATACCTGTCTGACCTTGTCCATGTCAACATTCCCACCCGGTCTCTTAGGTCTGCCTCCTCCATCACTCTCAAAGTTTTCCCAGCCCGTCTCTCCACCATGGGGTCAAGAGCCTTCAGCCGCTCTGCCCCTCACCTCTGGAACTCCCTCCCCCCTGATATTAGAAACATGGACACTATCACCACTTTCCAAACTCACCTCAAAACCCACCTGTTCAGGCAAGCGTATGGCTGACCTGTGCTGCAAGCTGTATGTTTTTAGTAGTTATGTTTTTAAACTGTGTTTTGCTTTTAACTATGTTTGTAAAAATTGTTTTTAACCTTGTTGTACGGCGACCTTGAGTGCCTTGAAAGGCGCCTTATAAAATAAATGCATTATTATTATTATTATTATCAGGCCACCGCATCGTCCCGGGAAAATCACATTATGGGTCAAAGTCCGATATTAACCACATGAATGTTAGCGCTGCTTTGAAGTTGCTCTGAATTATCATAAATTAGTTATTTATGCAGAACTTAAGAATAATGAATGTATGCTTTCTACCAGAGCCAAAAAGCTTCATAATCGCATATTTACTTTACGAATTAAAAACGACTCTGAGTATCTGAGGATCTGGGAAATCATTTTAATTTAATTATATTTCTGCATCATCTTCTTGTGTGCAATGATGATGTTTCATGGGACAAACATTTTTCTTTGTAAGAGTGCTCTATGAATAATAAAGCATGAAACAAACAGGGAAACGCTGGTGAGTCGATGTGTGCTTTAAAACAAGAACACATCGTGGATTCAAAGGAGGAAATGATCCTGTTGGTTTTTGCAGGGTGAGGTCCATAAACTCTGAAGGTAATTTCCTACGGCAGCAAATAGACTTCCATCACAGAGAGAAACACGCCGAGAGACTTGGAGAAGGCCTTTGCCATAAATGGACTTTTATAAAGCAACAAACAAAATTCACAACAAAGTGTTTTCTCAGCTGTTAAAGACGTCAAAGTGAAATTTGATTTATGAGCAGACGGCTGTAAGATCTCCAGGGAAACAGGGCTGTGTGCATCACATCTAAACCCTCACCCATCAAACAGGGAACACAGGACTTCCCTCACTCATAATTGAATTACATTTCATGCATCATGAACTCATTAAATGGGACATTAACACCCACACGGTCTCAGATATAAGTGGCTGTGTTGAAGCCGCTCCATCTGAAGCCTCGGGGACTTTTTGGCACATTTGAATCACTGTGGCCTCGTGCAGACTGATATGGAAACAGTATGATGGCTGGAAGTGAAGCAAACATGGATTTCAGTTTCCTCCGTATGTAGCCCTGACAGATTTCACACGTTCAGTTTAGCACCGGCAGCAGTTTAATAAATAATGTTATTAAAGATCATTCTCAGCTACTCTGAGGTGAGGGGATGTTTCACTGCAGCCTCTGTTAGCGCCTGCAGGAGGACATCATGACAGTTAAATATGATATGAGGAAATGTTCAATCATTCTGTAGTCTTGTGGTGAACATACTTTCTGATTCTTTCAGAAAAAGTCTGAATCTTGCGAAAAGTCCAAGTGTTGAGATTTTGAGAAAAAGTAAGAATTGCAGAATCTGGAGAATCTCAAAATAAAGTTAGACTTGTGTGATTTTTGAGGAACAAATTTGAAATGCTCCTCATACGTAGCAGAGCATCTTTTCTTTACATCCGGCCTCTAGATGAACGGTGTTGTGTTGGAAGGGTTCTGTGTATTCTAAAGTGAAATGAGTGTGTTTTGAAGTGTGTATTTAATGTGGGAGCCAGGGGCGCCGCCAGGGATTTTGGGCCCCATGAAAAGATATCACATTGGGCCCCACCACCAGGCACAGGCCACGCAAACCAAGCACTATGCGGTAACCACACCTCCAGAACCCAACCCACTCATTTATGCTTTAAATAACTCTACCTGCACAGGCTTGCATCTATCTTGTAGTCCAATACTAACTACACAATATTTACTGACACTGAGCGGTGAACATATAACACTGTGCAGACGTGCAACATTCTGCTGCAGTAGAATTCACTATTTGATATAACACTAACATTCCTGACAATAGACCTCTATAGTCATCTTTTATGATGTACATGCCTTTTTAATAACATTTTTTAATGGAACATTCATAAATCAAAATAAATATAACTTAAATATACATGACCACTTCAATTAAAATAAAGTGAACATTAACACCAATATTATCATTTATAAAATGCTATCACAAAAAAAACTACAAAATAAGCGGGTATTAAAGTGTGAATGGACAACAAAACGGAAATGGAAATGAAAAGGCCTGATGGCTAAATAAGAGCAAAACTGGGTGACATACTGTCGTCCTTTAGTCCCTCTCTCTTGTCTTTCTCTCCTTTCTTTTCTTTTTTGAAAGCCTGACTTTGTTAGTCGTCGAGACATCGTACACACGTAAGTACTCGCATCCCTGCCTCACATGCTCTCACTCTCCTAGAAAGAGCGGTGCCGCACAGCGTTTGGAGACAGGACCAAACCATTACATGTAAATAGAGGGGGGTGTACAGAGGCTTTGGATAAATAACTTTTCGAACAAAAAAAGTGAAATGAATCGTAAGTGTAGTGAATACATTATCAATATAATGTTATATTAATGTTCATTATTGTTGATTGATGAAAGGTTACTTAAACATTTTTTCTTAATGTTCTACAATTTTTGGGGCCCCCGTCAGTCACGGGCCCTTAGAATCGTCCTAACTTTTCACCCCCTTACGGCGCCCCTGGTGGGAGCAAATCAAATCACGGTTTCAAAAGCGGGTTTCAATTGGTTTTATTATTATACTGTTTAAATGTTACCAGACCTTTCAAACACTTCATTATTTTGGTCTGACTTTTGTTTAAGCCCGCCCCACATGTTCTTCAGAGAGAGAGAGTCAAATCAGGAAAGAATAAGACTTTGAAGCCCTGAGGAACAGACTAAAGGACCGAACAATAACCTGGTGTTTGTCTCTGGGCTTCTTTTGGAAGGTCACAGTCGGCACCGCTGTTTGAAGGTTACGATGGAAACAGATTCCCCGTTAGCACCACGCAGCAGGTGCTCAACAATAAAGTCATTACCCAGAGATGTGGATATAAAAAAAGTGGTTTCTGAGAAAAAAGAGAGAAGATCATTATGAGATCGTATCCTAGGAATACGGGTTTCAAAGGACTGCTGGACAAAGACATGTCCTCTCTTCATGCTGCTTTAATACAAACCTGCAATATCACCTCCATTCAGTGAGAGCTCCTTCATTATCAACATGTGTCCCCTCTTCTTCATGTCTCTTCTACATCAACATGTGTCCCCTCTTCTCCATGTCTCTTCTACATCAACATGTGTCCCCTCTTCTCCATGTCTCTTCTACATCAACATGTGTCCCCTCTTCTCCATGTCTCTTCTACATCAACATGTGTCCCCTCTTCTCCATGTCTCTTCTACATCAACATGTGTCCCCTCTTCTCCATGTCTCTTCTACATCAACATGTGTCCCCTTTTCTTCATGTCTCTTCTACATCAACATGTGTCCCCTCTTCTCCATGTCTCTTCTACATCAACATGTGTCCCCTTTTCTCCATGTCTCTTCTACATCAACATGTGTCCCCTCTTCTTCATGTCTCTTCTACATCAACATGTGTCCCCTCTTCTTCATCTCTCTTCTACATCAACATGTGTCCCCTCTTCTCCATGTCTCTCCTACATCAACATGTGTCCCCTCTCCTTCATGTCTCTTCTACATCACCATGTGACCGTTTGGGCCAAGGCGCAGGAGACGCAACAGTCGGGTCCGTCTGTGTGAGTTCTTTGGGGTCAGCTTGGTGTGTCCGGGCCTTAAAGTAACAGACAGAGAATCAGCACTTTTGAAACAGGGCTGAAACAGAGGGGATTATGGGTAATGCTGCAATGATCTGTTTGGTGTTTCAGCCAATCAGAGACAGGCTCTGGATATACCTGAGACCTGTGATATATTGATGAGAAAGAGTATGATAGGAGACCTTTAAAAATGTGGAATGAAAACTAAATCTGATTTCGTACAATCTTCAATTTATCTACAGTAGGGTCGGAAGTGATTCCAAATTATTCTCCACTTTTTGCCACCACCACTAAATAACCAGAGATCACAACATACCAAAATATAGTGAAGCTTACCCGACACGACGAAAAGAAAGACAGAACGGACGAGCCCACAATTATTCAAACCCCAAGTTGCTCCCGTGGGGATTGCCCAGAGTGTTGATGGAAGTCACTTTGGTAAAACCGTGTGATGAGTTCCGTAGATCAAATGTAATGAAGAAACGTTGAATTATCTCAGACACAGTTAAACTCAAATGATATCGTATATATCTGCTTATCGCTGCAGCTGTGGACTGTGGGCTGGATTTAAGATGGAACATTAGAAATATAAATCCACTAATCAAACTTTGGTTGTTTAACGTTAACGCTGAGCGACATTATTTAAAATATACAGAGCAAAACAGTTCAAGAAATGAAAAGAAAAGGCGAGTGTTTTTAATTGAGCGGCATTCAGATGCGATGCAATTGACCTTTCGCAAAGCCACGCCCCCCCTTGGTTACTGTTGCTAGTCCGACAAGCTGAGAGCCAGATGCGTTAAACAAAGCCATAATGGAGGGTCTCCGTAACGTCGGAGTCGCCTTAACAGACTCATTTTGGAGCAATAACGCAGCAATATCCTCCAGGTCCCGACAAAAGGGGCTACAATACGCTATGGAGGGCCCGTCTACACTACAGGCATGAAAAAATCTTGGAGCTGGGCGTGTCTGAAGCTTGGCGATTTTTTGCGAGCAACCAATCACATGAATCTCCCGCCCCCGACATACAAAGCAATAGCAATGTTAAAACTAAGTAAACTGGATATAAACTCTCCAAACAGGAGAAAACCTACCAGTTTCACCCACTGTCTCTGCCACCTCCCTCCATGCCTGGTTCCTCCGGTTTGTATCCCGGTAAATAGTTCCGGTCGTAAAGAACCGGGTGATTTGCTACCGTAATATCTCGTTTGGAATATGAGGAAATGAACTGCGGTCTGGCTCTCCCAGCTTGCACGCGGTTTGATTGGCTGCGCTTGCACTGGCGGGATTTGCATAAACGGGATTTGATTGGCTGATGCCAAGCATCGAGCTTCAAAAGTTGAACATTGTTCAACTTTTGATGCCGATAGATGCTCGTGATGCTTGCAAAGCCATGCCATGCTCCCCACAATGCAGTTCGGCGAAGATTCAAAATCTTCTACGTCACCCCATTCAAGTGAATGGGCGAAGCGTTGAAAGCATTTTTTGATGCCTGTAGTGTAGACGTACCGTAAACATTAGAAAAGAGGGAGGCACAACATCAATAGAGGCACTTGCATACAGGTCGCAGTGCAAGAGTGAAAAACCACATGAGCTGTACTGTATGTCAAATTCGACGGAATTATTATTATTATTTTGGAATAAAACAATACAATCACAAGAGGCATTAAATGTTGTAGTTTGTCTAAAGTTAGCTACCGTTTCCTTGGTGGCTTTCTGCATCCACCTTGTTGTTCCTTTGTGGGGGTCGGGGTGCCCACTTGTGCAGCAGGATTAGGGAAGTCGGCAGTAGGCTTTCCATTAACAAAATGCTACAAAGATTAAAGCAAAAATATAAATGAATGATTGCCTGTTGGCTTTCTTATTTGTACTTTGACCACAGGTAGACTAATAACGGAGCTCAGCTGTTCAGACATTATTATGCATCAAGTGATATACATGGTCAAAACGACCTAGAAGCACACAGCTTACAGCTGTAGTCGTGTGACTTTAGCTAACGTTAGTTAGTGAAATTAGTTAATTAAATTAGTTAATTTGTGAATGTAATCTTTGCTAGCTAGCTAGCTACGTTAGCACGTATTTACCTTGGAGCAAACGTATTTGTGTTTGTTGATATTCGCCATATTCAGCTGGGCATGGGGCCTGCCGCATTTCCCCCCCCCCTCCCTCCCTCCCTCCCTCCCTCCTCCAAGCTTATGGGATATCTGCTATCCGATTTGCAAAGACCATAAGCACAACGCTTCACCATTTTTCGCAATGAATTTGAACGCTAAGCTTGTCGGACTTCCACAGGGAGCCGCGCACGTGATCGAATATGATTGAACAACGGGCATTTAGGGGCGTGGCTTTGCGAAAGGTCAATTAATACTTCAAAAGGGAACATTTGAATTCAAATCAAAAAGAAAAGGCGAAGCAATAAACAAAGCAACAGTGGTTCAAATAAAAGCAGAACACATTTAAAAATATATGAGCCTGAACATGTGCAGAATAAGACATTATGATTAAAAAGCTCAGAGGTAGCAAACATAAAATAAATGATGGAAAGGTTTTTCAAAGAAAGGTTTTCTAAAGTGATCTTGAAGAGTTTTCAGAAACCGGTCACAGTCTAACTCTGGTTTATCCCACACCTTCTTCATATATCGGGGAAGGAATCCAAACCCTGTTTTCCAAACCCTACTTTGAACATCTTTGCATCAAAGAGTCATTTTATGGGTCAAGAAAAAGGATCAGATTCTCCTCCTCCTGTATACGACTAGGGAAAGGATACATTTGGGAAGGTCTGACATTTCTGGGCCAAACGGTGCCAGAACATTTCTCTCTGATTCCTTCGGGCTGCAGGAAAGCAATCATGAGTTTAAACTGATCCGGGGTCAGTGTTCATGCTGTCAATCAAACGTTGATGTCGCACAGTGAAGTTTCAGATGAGTTCTAACACAAAGTGGTTTCCTCCTACGCTTCACTTCACAGCTTTTAAAAGCACTCTGTCTCTTTGTCCGCGTCTTTACTTAAATATCTGATGTATGATAAGCCAAACCCATACTTTAAAGAGTCCTCTCCTGCTGATGTTCAGGTGTATATCAGTATGTAGTGTCTCTACTTTAAAGAGTCCTCTCCTGCTGATGTTCAGGTGTATATCAGTACGTAGTGTCTCTACTTTAAAGAGTCCTCTCCTGCTGATGTTCAGGTGTATATCAGTATGTAGTGTCTCTACTTTAAAGAGTCCTCTCCTGCTGATGTTCAGGTGTATATCAGTATGTAGTGTCTCTACTTTAAAGAGTCCTCTCCTGCTGATGTTCAGGTGTATATCAGTATGTGGTGTCTCTACTTTAAAGAGTCCTCTCCTGCTGATGTTCAAGTGTATATCAGTATGTAGTGTCTCTACTTTAAAGAGTCCTCTCCTGCTGATGTTCAAGTGTATATCAGTATGTAGTGTCTCTACTTTAAAGAGTCCTCTCCTGCTGATGTTCAAGTGTATATCAGTATGTAGTGTCTCTACTTTAAAGAGTCCTCTCCTGCTGATGTCCAGGTGTATATCAGTATGTAGTTTCTCTACTTTAAAGAGTCCTCTCCTGTTGATGTTCAGGTGTATATCAGTATGTAGAGTCTCTACTTTAAAGAGTCCTCTCCTGCTGATGTTCAGGTGTATATCAGTATGTAGCGTCTCTACTTTAAAGAGTCCTCTCCTGCTGATGTTCAGGTGTATATCAGTGTGTAGTATCTCTACTTTAAAGAGTCCTCTCCTGCTGATGTTCAGGTGTATATCAGTATGTAGTGTCTCTACTTTAAAGAGTCCTCTCCTGCTGATGTTCAGGTGTATATCAGTATGTAGTGTATCTACTTTAAAGAGTCCTCTCCTGCTGATGTTCAGGTGTATATCAGTATGTAGTGTCTCTACTTTAAAGAGTCCTCTCCTGCTGATGTTCAGGTGTATATCAGTATGTAGTGTCTCTACTTTAAAGAGTCCTCTCCTGCTGATGTTCAGGTGTATATCAGTATGTAGTGTCTCTACTTTAAAGAGTCCTCTCCTGCTGATGTTCAGGTGTATATCAGTATGTAGTGTCTTTACTTTAAAGAGTCCTCTCCTGCTGATGTTCAGGTGTATATCAGTATGTAGTGTCTCTACTTTAAAGAGTCCTCTCCTGCTGATGTTCAGGTGTATATCAGTATGTAGTGTCTCTACTTTAAAGAGTCCTCTCTTGCTGATGTTCAGGTGTATATCAGTATGTAGTGTCTCTACTTTAAAGAGTCCTCTCCTGCTGATGTTCAGCTGTATATCAGTATGTAGTGTCTCTACTTTAAAGAGTCCTCTCCTCTGATGTTCAGGTGTATATCAGTATGTAGTGTCTCTACTTTAAAGAGTCCTCTCCTGCTGATGTTCAGGTGTATATCAGTATGTAGTGTCTCTACTTTAAAGAGTCCTCTCCTGCTGATGTTCAGGTGTATATCAGTATGTAGTGTCTCTACTTTAAAGAGTCCTCTCCTGCTGATGTTCAGGTGTATATCAGTATGTAGTGTCTCTACTTTAAAGAGTCCTCTCCTGCTGATGTTCAGGTGTATATCAGTATGTAGTGTCTCTACTTTAAAGAGTCCTCTCCTGCTGATGTTCAGGTGTCTATCAGTATGTAGTGTCTCTACTTTAAAGAGTCCTCTCCTGCTGATGTTCAGGTGTATATCAGTATGTAGTGTCTCTACTTTAAAGAGTCCTCTCCTGCTGATGTTCAGGTGTATATCAGTATGTAGTGTCTCTACTTTAAAGAGTCCTCTCCTGCTGATGTTCAGGTGTATATCAGTATGTAGTCTCTCTACTTTAAAGAGTCCTCTCCTGCTGATGTTCAGGTGTATATCAGTATGTAGTCTCTCTACTTTAAAGAGTCCTCTCCTGCTGATGTTCAGGTGTATATCAGTATGTAGTGTCTCTACTTTAAAGAGTCCTCTCCTGCTAATGTTCAGGTGTATATCAGTATGTAGTATCTCTACTTTAAAGAGTCCTCTCCTGCTGATGTTCAGGTGTATATCAGTATGTAGTCTCTCTACTTTAAAGAGTCCTTTCCTGCTGATGTTCAGGTGTATATCAGTATGTAGTCTCTCTACTTTAAAGAGTCCTTTCCTGCTGATGTTCAGGTGTATATCAGTATGTAGTCTCTCTACTTTAAAGAGTCCTCTCCTGCTGATGTTCAGGTGTATATCAGTATGTAGTGTCTCTACTTTAAAGAGTCCTCTCCTGCTGATGTTCAGGTGTATATCAGTATGTTTTGTCTCTAGTTTAAAGAGTCCTATCATAGTGTTTATTTCGATCTCTGACCTGGCGCTGACTGACCTCAATTGGCCAGAACTGAAGCTATCAGCTGATCTCATGACATGCTGACAGGAAACAGTTGGCGGTGAGTCAATTTTTCAGCAGATTTCCGGCACATGCCGACCCAGTGTGGTGTCGTGGTGGTGTGTTTTTATGCAAAAAATCGGAGAATAAATATTAGCTGCTAATGGTAGCCACCAGAGGATAGCGCAGCTTCCGGTTTTGCTACGCGTCACTCTCACTCCTTATTTGGTAACGTGTGTGTGTGTATGTGGAACTTTCCCTTAATTCTATTGGCTCTAGCGGTTAAAAAGAGATGTCAATCATCAGAATCGACCAATGGGGGCCAGAGATATGGAAAATCCACCCAAATGACCCCAGGTGTGTTTTTTTTTGGCTAAACCTCTCTAAAAATGTCAAATTTCACTTGTTTTGCATCAATCTTGATACAGGGTACTTATTATATGTTGTACTTTGGATTCTTAAAGCTTTTAGTCTACTAACCCATCATCCAAGGGTAGTTTTCACTATAAGTAATGTGGGTTTTTTGGAAGGAAACAATAATTTACATTGTTCTTACTATGTTCATTCTGAATTTACTTTAAAATAAAAAAAAGTCTATATTGATTCTGACTCTTCTACATCCAACTCACCGGCTTATCATTGCTTTGAGAAAAACGATTATTAATTTTCCCCTTTTGGAAACGTAGTTATGGTCATTTGCTCTGAGAATGTCATTTTCGAGCCTGAGACCTGGAAAACAGGCTCGGGGCTTAACGGGTTAAATCTGTGCCAGAGACTTCCTACAGACTGCACTGCAGAGTGGTATGTAAATGTAATTAAATAGCAGATCCTTGAGAATGGGAAGAAAACACCAGCTCCCTAAACAGCTGCTCATCTCAGACAATGACTGGAGTTATCGTCCCACTTCCAAACACGAAACCTTTGGAGACAAAGAGCAGCAGGAACAAATGATCAGCTGTACAACCCCTTTTTGTTATCAGCACGTTTTTGATGTTGTGAGTGGATGTCGGGGTAGAAACTTAATTGGGTCGTCAGGTGGGTCCAGTCTTTCGTTGATGATAGGACCAGCGGTGAAACGTAACTTACTAAGTACTTTTAGTCAAGTTGTGTACTGTCATGACCAGAGTTGGGTGTAACGCGTTACTGTAATAATATTACTTTTGTCGGTAACGGAGTTGTGTAACGCGTTACTTTTATAATTCAGTAATCACACTACAGTTACTAACATTGCCCCGACACGTTTTACTTCGTTACTTACTAAAATCAGTCATAATCACACTGACAGACCAGAGGGGTTTCCGCCGCAGGTTTATATATGTAGGTAATCTGCACATCATTTATAGCATTAATGATTAATATCTAATTCTTAACTGTGAATGGTTTTCCTTTATTCGACATTAGACATGTATTAGTCTGGCCAAACTTTTTCTGTTGAGTTTCCTGGAAAAGGAAAATGACATAAAAGATTTTTCATTAAAAAAGTTGACAAAACTCTGTAATTAGATCAGTATTTTTCTTACATGACAATTATTGCTAAATCCGAAAGCTATTTCCCAGCTTTGGAATTTATGGCCAGATAACTAAGATTATTTTTACACAATGGCAATGAGACTCAAAGACGTCACCTCAGGATTGTGATTGAATCTAAAGTGTGTTGGAAGAACGAGATGCAGACGAGATCTGAAACGGTTCCTGTTCCCTCAGAGGTACTCCGTGTTGCTAGGGGACATTTTTATTGGACGCTGGCGACGACTCTGAATGTCCTCAGAGAGACGAGAGGGTGACATGACACCATTTAAATGCACTAAATAATTGAATTCACTTTGACGGGAGAGAAAGTTAGAAGTCGCAGACAAAGAGACAGACAGTGGGCGAGCGAGGACAATGAGAGACACGATCAGGCGGGAAGTTAGAGGCAGACATCTTTGTTATGAAGCTTTCACAATGTGTCGTCTGATGGTGTCACCATCTGGAGTTTATTTGACGCCTCATTTTAATATTAATAACTTATAACATAAAAGATAATGTGTTAATGTCAGTGGGGAAGTGGGGATTATTATCATGGTGACCAGGGGCGCCGTAAGAGGGTGAAAAGTTAGGACGATTCTAAGGGCCCGTGACTGACAGGGGCCCCAAATATTTTTAGAACATTAAGAAAAAATGTTTAAGTAACCAATGTCATCATTCATCAATAATTAACATTAATATAACGTCATATTGATGTATTCACTAAACTTACGATTCATTTAACTTATTTTCTTCCAAAAGTTAATTATCCAAAGCCTCGAACACCCCCCTCTATTTACATGTAATGGTTTGGTCCTGCCTCCAAACGCTGTGCTGCACCGGCCCTTTCTAGCAGAGAGTGAGAGCATGTGAGGAGGGATGCTAGTACTCACGTGTGTACGCTGTCTCAACGACTAACAAAGTCAGGCTTTCAAAGGAGAAAAGAGAGAAAGACAAGAGAGAGGGACTAAAGGACGACAGTATGTCACCCAGTTTTTCAAGAGAAAAGGTGGGTGTGGTCCATGAGTGGTGGAAATATGTCTGTTAGCTAAGCGTAGTCCATTGTAAATAATAATTGTAATGTTTTGCTGACATTAAAGGTGGGGTAGGTAAGTTTGAGAAACCGGCTCGAGATACACTTTTTGTTATATTGCATTGAATGCTCTTAACATCCCGATAGCAATGAATATCTGAAGAGCGCTTTGACATAAAATACATTAAAAAATATCATCTGTGGAAGCCGTGGCGCTGTCAAAAGCACGACCAATCATTTTAGCCGGCCCGGCTAAACACCTGAACATCAGCAGGAGAGGACTCTTTAAAGTAGAGACACTACATACTGATATACACCTGAACATCAGCAGGAGAGGACTCTTTAAAGTAGAGACACTACATACTGATATACACCTGAACATCAGCAGGAGAGGACTCTTTAAAGTAGAGACACTACATACTGATATACACCTGAACATCAGCAGGAGAGGACTCTTTAAAGTAGAGACACTACATACTGATATACACCTGAACATCAGCAGGAGAGGACTCTTTAAAGTAGAGACACTACATACTGATATACACCTGGACATCAGCAGGAGAGGACTCTTTAAAGTAGAGACACTACATACTGATATACACCTGGACATCAGCAGGAGAGGACTCTTTAAAGTAGAGAAACTACATACTGATATACACCTGAACCTCAGCAGGAGAGGACTCTTTAAAGTAGAGACACTACATACTGATATACACCTGGACATCAGCAGGAGAGGACTCTTTAAAGTAGAGACACTACATACTGATATACACCTGGACATCAGCAGGAGAGGACTCTTTAAAGTAGAGACACTACATACTGATATACACCTGAACATCAGCAGGAGAGGACTCTTTAAAGTAGAGACACTACATACTGATATACACCTGAACATCAGCAGGAGAGGACTCTTTAAAGCAGACACACTACATACTGATATACACCTGAACATCAGCAGGAGAGGACTCTTTAAAGTAGAGACACTACATACTGATATACACCTGAACATCAGCAGGAGAGGACTCTTTAAAGTAGAGACACTACATACTGATATACACCTGAACATCAGCAGGAGAGGACTCTTTAAAGTAGAGACACTACATACTGATATACACCTGAACATCAGCAGGAGAGGACTCTTTAAAGCAGACACACTACATACTGATATACACCTGAACATCAGCAGGAGAGGACTCTTTAAAGTAGAGACACTACATACTGATATACACCTGAACATCAGCAGGAGAGGACTCTTTAAAGTAGAGACACCACATACTGATATACACCTGAACACCAGCAGGAGGACTCTTTAAAGTAGAGACACTACATACTGATATACACCTGGACATCAGCAGGAGAGGACTCTTTAAAGTAGAGACACTACATACTGATATACACCTGGACATCAGCAGGAGAGGACTCTTTAAAGTAGAGACACTACATACTGATATACACCTGAACATCAGCAGGAGAGGACTCTTTAAAGTAGAGACACTAGATACTGATATACACCTGAACATCAGCAGGAGAGGACTCTTTAAAGTAGAGACACTACATACTGATATACACCTGAACATCAGCAGGAGAGGACTCTTTCATCTTATAAAGGTGCCAGATGAAATACTGTTGCTACAGTCAGGCTTTAGATGAAGAGTATACACGATTTGTTTGAGACTTGAAAGGATGCTGCTTCTCCAAACCCTGCTGAACTCTCGAACCTGTCTCGAAGGTGAATTGCAGGATTAAAGATCAGTTTCACATAATCGAGGGAGTAGAATTTGCAAAGTCTTCCTGCCTCTCATCCTGTCTGATCCTCTCTGACCTCGACTCTTTGTCCTTCCTAACCCCCTGCCCCTCTCTTTGTCTGTGACTCCACTGTCTGTCCTGCCAGAGTATTAAGTTATTGAATGGTTTGTAATTATGTTGTGTCATCCTTTAAATACCTTTGGAGCGTTTTCTCATTGACATCCGGGGCTGCAGTGAACAGAATGACTTTGGGAGATTTGTGCTGCAGAGGAAAAAGCTCCACAAAGCTCTGTGAACGCTACAGACGCCACATCACATTATTCAAGGGCTTTCACCAAAAACTGACTCCAGAGCAGCCTGGGGATCATGTGGCTTAACACCTCAGTACTTATTATGAGGTGCAGAAGACTGGGCATGTCATATTTGCTGCAGACGACAAGGGTTAGGGTTAGCGTTGGTTAGTGGCCAAATATTCAGTGTGCGGTGATTTTCCCTCAGTACGATCAATACTGCCTCCAGCCATCGCATGCCACCATTTGACCATTTGATGTTTCGTCGATATCTGCGCTGTCTCAGTTCATACGCATCTATTGTCACGTGAACTCTTGACTTGTTAATGTTACTCCCAGACTCTGGACTGCTGAACTTTCCTTGAAGGGAGATTGCAGCGTTTATAACCCGGGGGGTAATTCTCATATTTCTGTGATTCAAGAGTCAGACTGCATCCGGAACAAATGCAATTTGGATCTGAAGCGTCATTACCAAAATGTATTTCTGACAAAAGTATGAGGTGAATGTCCAGGTTGACAAATACTGCAATTTCCCTTCAACAGTTTTGAGATGAACAGGTGGGTACTGTTTGTTGTGCTGACGCTGGGCATGTGCGCCTCAGCTTTATGTTTGAAATGACAGCTTGTACACACACACACACACACACACACACACACACACACACACACACACACACACACACACACACACACACACACACACACACACACACACACACACACACACACACACACACACACACACACACACACACACACACACACACACACACACACACACACACACACACACACACACACACACACACACACACACACACACACACACACACACACACACACACACACACACACACACACACACACACACACAGAAACGAAGCGTCTGATTGGGTTGACAGTTTAATTTGGGCCTTGCTGGCGCTCCGTGTTCGCAGCAATGCTGAAAGATTGCAGAGGCGTTCTCCTGGTGCAAAAACAAACGACTGGCACGATGAAGGTTTTATGGTCCAGACCGAGAGCGGGCTCAGCTTCACATTCCAGCTGTGTGCTCAGGTTTGTCTTCATGTCCAGAGTTACAGACAGTCAAAACAGACAGACACTGAATATATTTTAGGCTTGTGTGCGGGGAGCTGTGATTTCAAGAGTTCAAAGTGTTTGTGTTTACAGGAACTTTAATATCCTGCAATGTTTTTTCAGACCATTTCCATGCACTAAAACCTTTAACACACTACAGGAGAGGGAACACCATGAAAGTAGATTCAAGATTCAAGATCCAAGGCTTTATCAACATGTGCTCGGCAAGTGTTTGTTGATCGTTTCAAGCTAGAAGCTAAATCTTACATAAATCCTCTCTTCTCTTTAGGAGATTATTGTTTTTTTAAGCACGTCTTTTCCATTCAGATGTAGAGAAAGTGCCCCCTGTGTTCAGGGCGGACAGACATTATCTACAGACCTAGGTTACCCAAAGTAACAGAGTGAGGTTTTAAAACTAAGTATTAGCATTAAAACCTATCGTACAAAAAATGTATGCATTTTTAGAATATATACGTTACATCACATTATAGGACTGGTGCGGTACGGTGGCCGACAGATGCAAACGTTGAGCATTTGAATGAACATGTTATATATATTTACATAAGTGTGCAGATGTGAGTGCAGGTTAACTACAAACAGAGCAGCTGTTATGTTCGGACAGTCCTAGTTACTACTTGCGGGTTATAGGGTTTGTTAAGGGATATGTTGTGTCTCGTCAAGTGAGTGATTATCATGTTCAGGTTTCATGTTAGTTTAGCTATTGATGTTCCTTCACTTCCTGTTTTATTTTGAACTCACCTTGTCTCATTCCAGGTCCCTTTACTTCCTGCCTTTGTTTGTTTTCCCGCCATCGTATTGGCCCAATTCCAAGTTTCAGAGTTTCATTTTAGGCATTCTGATATTTCATGTTTCTGCCGTAGAGAGGGGAGTTTGTTCCAAAGCTTGCCGCTGTGTTCCCTCCCTCCATCTGACAGGAGGGGGGTGGCTAGGGTGTGATTCGGACCCTGTGCCAGTTCGTCTCGTTCGTCGTTCCATAACGCGTTCCAAGCCATTGTGATGGAAGTGAGTTTTTTCCTGTAGACTCAGTGTTTTTGTTTTTTCACCCTCCATGTGAGTGCTTTACTTTCTGACGTCTTGTTGGACCCTCCGTCAGAGGGATTTTTTGTTTCAGGTAAAGATTATTTTCTTCGCACCATTTTTGCCTCTGGGATAAGCATTTGAGTCTTCATCCTCACAGACAGTTGCATCAGATGGATGTTAATGGACCTGGCCGATCTATCCCCCCCCCCCCCCCAGGGTGCCATCACAGGGAGCAGCAGGTGGTCTCTGAGCCTCACAGCCACTTCAAAGTCTCCCTAACAACCCGATGTTATGGACGATCCCCCGTCAGCGGCGGCTCAAATCCTGGCTGTGACTCGGTGACTCAGACCAGACGAGGTGACGACTTTCCATCAGCGCCCCCCAACCCCCGGTCAAAAAGCCCCGGAGCAAGGCACTTAACCCTAACTGAACCCCCACCCACCTTCCTTTCTTCTTCTACTACCTGTCTTCCCAGAGCTTTTTAAAATCTCCTTCGTTTCCTGACGATGAAACTTGCACAAGATGCTTTACCCAAAACAGCTCGTGCATATTTCAGTATTGTACTGGGATGTACATCGCTTTAGATATAAGCTTCACAAAATGATGCATACAACATTTAAACAGATTTGATTCTTAGCGATTGAGATGACGGAGTTTATGTAAGTTCGACAATACTAAATTAACGCTTTTCAAATGAAAGTTGTCTGGTTTTAAGGTTCAGCTCTATATAGGTTTCACAACTCTATCAGATCGATTACCAGCTAGCTAATGTTTGCTCTCTGTTTGGGGTCTCTCCCTCTAACTGGGGGTTTCTTTGGGAGGGAGTCATATCCATATTCCGTACAAACTGTACAGTCCACGGAGACAAACGTGAAATGTGTGACATTGGGCTTCATAAATAATCTCTGATTGATTGATAAACCCCTGGAATCTCTGGCTGTCAAATCCTGTCTGGAGTTATTTGGATGATGTGGGTCTATGGAAAAATGCTGGACTTGAACTACTCAGATTACAATTGAGTTCCAGTTAATAGAATCTTTCATTGTGAGGAAGCGCACACACTCCCTCACTAACATGTTGGTCTTAACTATTTGTTTGTTAAGAAAGGTAGTACATGTTTTTTCAGAGTTGTCTTTATTTCAGTTAAAGTTATAAAAACAGTTTACATAGACAAACTAATAAAATGCATCTAAATTAATTTGTCAGTCTGTAAAATACACAAGCACCAAGAAATCACCATTTCCTTTGTTCAGACCTGGAGGCCATCTTGTCCCAGTGCTCAAAGGGGGAGCACGCCTCCAAAGTACTCCTATATGTGGCGTATGAGTAGGCGGAGTCTTGGACACGATTGGTCAGGAAATGTGTGATTTTATGAGTTTCAATTAGGTTAAAAACTATCCGTTTTAAGCAGAGCTTGTTGTTTTTGAAGGTATAATATGTATGTTGATGCAATAATGAATTTACTTAAGCCTTTAGGGTTTTATTAAATGTAGACAACAGTGTTTAATTTTGTATTTAACCCTTCACTCCGCTTTCAGAACCATGACCTGATTGGCCAGGTTGGAGTGGGAAGGCGGGCAGTCTCCTATAAATGTGGTTGGGAAGAGAGGGGAAGGGGCACTTTGTGTTTGTTCCTTGCTGGTGAACGCAGCACCAGACATGCAGTTTGTGTTTCTGGGGAATAATGATGAAGGCTAAGAATAAATAAAATAAAACGCCTGTTTATTTTTTGCAAGAAAACCCTCTCTCCACGTATCGTTCTTTCACCTGCACCTCACATCGTAACAGTCATGTTTTGTGATTTGTTCTGTTTGTGCTGCCCTTTAATTCCTCATCATTCATTAGTCTTGGATCAGAAACCTGTTGGAATATGTTGATGTTTTTTGTGCCTCCTGAGCAAAACCAATAAAATAAAATATTGGAAATTAGGGGTGTAACGCTATCCATATTCGTCCCGTACCGTCACGGTTCGGACGTCACGGTTCGGACGTCACGGTTCGGACGTCACGGTTCAGACGTCACGGTTCAGACGTCACGGTTCGGAGTCACGGTTCAGACGTCACGGTTCAGACTTCACGGTTCGGAGGTCACGGTTCGGACGTCACGGTTCGACGTCACGGTTCAGACGTCACGGTTCAGACGTCACGGTTCAGACGTCACGGTTCGGACGTCACGGTTCGGACGTCAAGGTTCGGACGTCAAGGTTCGGACGTCACGGTTCGGCACATGCAGTCACACGACGAATACGCCTTTTTTTTACGAGTGGGAAAAAGTCTGTCATTCAGGGCAGTGTTCACTTCACTATATATAAGTCGTGACACCAAAATAAATAACGGAAGCTTTTGGCATATGTTTTTCAACGACTATGCGCTCTTGAAACACTTTCTTATTATTTATGATGTAATATTTTCAAGACATTCTTTTTAGTTTTACAGCTTGTTGAAACCTTTTTGTTTGACATCAGCCATTATAGATAATTCGGCCATCTGGGTGTGTTGTTTGTTTTTAACTGTTTAATTA
>NW_027639850.1:0-1000 GCF_949606895.1 Notothenia rossii
GGGACATTCTCCCTGGAGTAACCGAGGGCTAAGTGCCTTACTCAAGGGCACACTAGTAGTGGTGTTCCAGGCAGGATTTGAACTCGCAACCTTCCGATCATCAGCCCACCTCAGTATCCATTAGACCAGGGGTTCCCAAACTTTTCAGCCCGCGACCCCCAAAATAACAGTGCCAGAGACTGGCGACCCCCTGTCGACAGAGCTAGTGAATTAATTTCTGTTTTTCGCACTCTCGCGGGAGTGTCATTATTGTCTCACTACTATCACTACTACTATTACTACTCCTATTTTGTATTGGTTAAGTGGTCCTTGGTATGAAAAGTTTGAGAAACACCCCGCTAGTGGATTGTCAAAGGGGGAGCCTCGTTGCGGGGAAATTATAGAGATGGCTAGTCCGCCCCTGAAGATGTCTATGCAAACGTTATTATTAATAATAATAAAAAAATTAAATTATAAAAAAAATGAATCCATTTTTATTTATTTTTTATTATTTTCCATTTTTATTTTGTAATCATTTCGCGACCCCCACTGTGGGAACCCCTTCATTAGACTACCAAAAAGAAGAAAAAAAAAGAAAAAATTAATATATATTTTTTTTTTATGAGATCCATTTGTGGCGGACGATATTTAATTGTGGTGGCCCGCCACAAATAAATCAATTTATGGGAAACACTGTGATGTTTTCTTTTGTGGCTAAAATCTGTCTTGCTGCTGCCCCTGTACACAGCAGTACATTCTCTAAATATCTCTTTAAAAGAGGTTTCTTAACAGGATAAGGCTGACAATGTTCTCTTGAATCTCATGAAAAGAGCCAACAATTCCATGTTCCATCTTTTACTATTTTCACAAATCCTTATCCTGTTTGTGTAACTCATCCCCAAGGACATTTGGTTCTAACTTCCCACTGAAGACTTACATTTTGAACAGTGTGTCATAAGGTCAAATGTCATTATTGAAAAAGGACAAGATGACTTTCTAAAGTAGCTGGGCACTTTTTGCA
>NW_027639849.1:0-36050 GCF_949606895.1 Notothenia rossii
TTTGAGGTCTACTAGAATAGATTTATATTGTTCAATGTTCCAAACTCACATTGGTTTCTCAAACAGCATCTCTGTATAGTCTGTGTATTCACTCTCTGTCCTACACGGCGAAACTCAGCCTGAACACACACATGTGAGCTGCGGCTGAGAAAAGATACGGCTAAGTGAGTGAGTGAGTGAGTGAGTGAGTGAGTGAGTGAGTGAGTGAGTGAGTGAGTGAGTGAGTGAGTGAGTGAGTGAGTGAGTGAGTGAGTGTGTGAGTGAGTGTGTGTGTGTGTGTGGAGCTCCACAGATTGGTCCATTTGGATCGTCGTTACGTCACCTGGTTCCCGAAAAAAAAAAAAGATGTCCAACGAGGCGTTCTGGGGCAGCATAGACAGGTCTTCTCTGTGTTAGAGTTTTACTCCTACAGGCTGTACTTTGAGGGTTTGTGACTCTGCAGACCGTTTACATGCAGAAAAACCTTCATAACACACAAGGGGACGGGTGATAACCGGAAAAGCATGACATGGGCTCTTTAAATAAACTCTACTTCCCTTGTTTTGTAATTTTTTTAAGACTTTTTTTTATAATGGTTATCAATAATTTATTTTTTAGAATCAACTATTAAAAGAATGGCTTTTAAGGATTTGTCACAAGTCTGAAATGATGGCATATGAACACATACATGTGAAATCAGTGTATTCAATTCAAATTAAAAACACATTTTCTTATAAAATCTGGCAATAACCAGCTGAGATTAAAATGTTTGAAGTTGTCTTATTATGTCAAACACGTTGTAGTGATTACATTTTATGTATATTATAATTGTGTCACTCACCGTATGAAGCGAGCGCGACACCGTCTGTGTTTATCCACGGAAACTTCTCCTTTAACTGAGTCGCAGAGAGAAGAGAAACATGGGCTCCGAAGCTCCTACAGACACACAAATAACCATTTATTTAAAAATATATATATATATAATTGTGCCTTAGAGATACAATTCAAAACTACAACTCTGGATGAAAGATGGCCGACACCTCTGGGTTTTGTAGTTCTCCTCCATGATGTGAGCCACTTCCTCGTTGGCCAGGAAGAGGTATCCTGAGTGGTTGAACTGGAGGTCCACCGGGTCTTCATTCAACACGTGGAGATGTTCCTGAGATGCAGAAAAATCATTTACAAACTAAGAAAATGAAAAATAACCGAGAGGAGATTTTGATAATATTAGAACATAAAAACACTAAAGAGAAATTGAAAATAAATTGCAAAAAATACAACAGAAAATACTTTTTGATAATATTAGAAAATAGGAAAGTTATGTTATTTTTGAATAATATTTTAAGCCATGAATTGAACTAATAGATGGGACACTTAAATTAGTATAGAAATACCCATTACATTTGGGAAGAAACGGCATTAAATCTAATTTTAACCAATACATTAACATGTAAATAATTCAAAATGTAATTGTTTTAAACGTAAAATCAATTAGTAACCACATTTTTGGGCTCTAAATTGAGAATATTAAATGAGCTGTTTGAGGCCATAAAGAGGCATACAAACAAAAGATCTTGCCAAAGTGTTTTTATACCCGTCTTATTCTTAATTTGTTATTATTTCTGTATTTTTGTCTCTTAAAGTACATTTCATTCCGTGTTTCTCTTGCATGTTGAATTGCCTTATTGTTGAAATGTGTTCTGTCAATAAACTTGAACTCTGCATATTTACATAAGAAAAGTGACCGTGACATTTAATGATTTAAAGGGCCTGTAATTCATTGGCGTTGTGTGCAGACTCGACCTACATTGATGTTCTTCATGAACTGAGCGGAGGCCATGGAGAGGCAGATGTTCTCGGACAGAGAGAACTGCTGTCGGATGCCTCCTGCAGAAAGCACCGTGGAGGACTGTGAATACTGCGGAGAAACAAGAAGAGGAAGCTTTGAAGATTACATGACGTTACGAGCTGCTGTGAGTTGTGTTGGGGACTTTTATTCTACCTCAGATATATTAAATATTTTCTTCTTTGATTAGTTGTAGTATTAAAACTTTATTTCTTTTCCCAACTTGCAGAGAAATTCCCTCTCAAATACAAATGTTTCAGGCATTTTTGTCCAGAAAGTTTACCATAATTTCACTCATCTAAGAGCTGCTGCAAGTTTAAATCGAAAAGGTGATCGTTTCATCCTTCCTCATTTCAAACTATTCCAAATCCAAATGGAGAACAACTAATGCCTTGAAATACCAGATGACAATAAGATACGAAAAAGAATAAACACTAGTTTGTGTGAAATTAGAGAGAAAAATTAATTCGCCAAGAAAATTGCGACAGAAACGATACCGGCAAGAATGAATAAGTAAAGGTGATGGCCTGATTAAATTGTGCAATGTACTATACTACAAATGTACAAAGTATCTGTCCTTCTTAAAGTTTGCCATTGTTATTGAATTCAAGCGATTGTTTGTTTTATATAAGTGCATTTTCTAACTGTGCAAAAACCATGAAATATAAAAGAGATACTAAAGGATGCAGCATGTTTGAAAAGGTACATCAAGTGGTTTTAAGTTGCAATACCCTCAGTTATATATAATAAGTTCTTTGTTCTTATTATTCTTTATCAAAATTAAGGAAAACAAAGCCCCTAGTATGAGATAGCATCGTAATGTTTTAATTTTAATCACTAACCTGTGACCTCTCATTTCTTATTTTTCAATTGTGCAAAACCATTAAATAAATAAATCATACTATAGGATGTTTTTCAGCGTGTTTGAAAATGTCCATCAAGTGGTTTTAAGCTATACATACTGTTGGATGCTTTTTAAAAAAGGTGTAAACAACCATGCATGGTAATGGGTCTCTCACCGTTGGGTCCTTCTCCACCACCACCACCTTCACTCCTCCTCGCACCCTCTCCTTCCGTTTGATCCAGTAGGCGATGGACCAGCCGATCACGCCCCCCCCCACGATCACAACATCCGCCCTCTCTGGAGGGAGACCCTGGCCCATCTCCAGCGGGCTCCAGCCGCTCCCCGGCAGAGCGTCCAGAGCCTTCTGCCTCATGGCCGCCAGCTGGACCTCCAGGTCTGAATCAAATCAACGTTTATTAATATAGCCAAAAACCAGAGGTGGTAGAAGTACTCAGATCTTGTACTTGAGTAAAAGTAGAAGTACTCAGATCTTGTACTTGAGTAAAAGTAGAAGTACCAGAGTGTAGGAATACTCTGTTACAGTCAAAGTCCTTACTTCAAAATGTTCCTCAAGTAAAAGTAGAAAAGTATTCTCATCAAAATATAGTGAAAGTAACGACAGTAAAAGTATTCATTGTGCAGATTGGTCCATTTCAGAATAATAGATATGATATGTTTTATAATGATTGATCATGAAAGTGTTCTCAAAGCTGGTAAAGGTGCAGCTAGTTTAAATGACTTTGTATACTGCAGGGTAGCTGGTGGATTTACTCCAGGTGGAACTAAAGTCTGATTTAACACTTGATTAGATTTCACATCATTCATCCACATCTGAAAAGTAACTAAAGGTATTAAATACATGTAGTGGAGTAAAAGTACACCATGTACCTCTGAATTGTAGTGGAGTAGAAGTGGAAATACTCAAGTAAATGTCAAGTACTTGAGTAAATCTACTTCGTTACTTTACACCACTGTTGACTTCTTCTGGTAAATGGAGCAGCTTTAAATCTACTGTTATGCTAGGATAAGCAGTGGGGCTGAATCATCATCATTTGGCAGATTTTGAGTCGCACCAGACCACAACTTAAGATCTTTTCTAGAACTTTATCTCTCACTCTACAATTCGGCTTGTATACATTTTTTATTTTGACTTCCTCTTGTAAATGGGTCAGCTTTAAAACCTACTGTGGTTTAAGGAGAAGCAGTGGGAAATGTACATTTTATTTTTTGACTAACTGTTGCTTTAAAGCTTATATGCCGATGTGTAGAAAATACATTTGATCGTTCAACATAGGATTTCAGATGTGACATACAAGTTTGCTACATTGATTAATTAACAAATAAATGAAGGATTGGAGGATTTCTGACTGACTTCGCTAGCTTTTCTGATGATTACCTCTCGAAAACGTTCTCTGATTTGCACATTTTGAGAGAAATAACTGTTTTTTGGAAAATTACATGCATGCCGAATTGTAGAAATACCTTTACTTTTTTAACAGAGAGCTTCAGGTGTGACATATACATTTCCTACATTTGTAGATTAACAAATAAATACATAACGTCAGGATTTATGGGTCTGATTTGGCTTGGTTTGATGACACTTCCTAAAATGTCCCCCTACCTTTAAAGAAGTCATCCCGGAGAGGTCGGCTTGTACTCAGGCTTTTGCATAACGTTAAATGTCCATACTTCCATGTGTTTGGTTGTGTCACCCGTCTGGAGGAAACTGGAAATAATCCATGTGCTTTCTGCAGATTCACATGCACCCTTCGCCACGTTGACATTGCTGCAAGCTAACTATCTACTTAGCTAGTTTGCTAACAAAACAGTAAAGCGCCAACAAAAACAAAAGCAATCTGAGAAATCTTGCATGTCTCTGTTTTTTAAAGTGACTGTCCAGACAACTCTGTAACCTGACAGCGAGGTCGAATAAAAGTCAAAATAGACAAAACCAGGAAGAGAAAACGCCGGTTTCTGGACAGCCTTCAAAATAAAAGCACACCTTTGGATATCAATCAGAATTAATTTATTAGTCCCACAGAGTTTAGTTAGACTAGAGCCATCGGCGTCATTTGAGAGACTCCACCACTTTGTAAAAGTATAAATTATAAATGCTCTGAGAAATAGCGTGCATTAAGAAATCGAATAAACAAGAAGACTGATTTTGTGTCAAGATGTGCAATTTGGACATGTTAGTAAACTTTAATAGAAAATGCTGTGCAGCAGCAGGCGCAGGCACTGCACAACAAATAATTCCTCCTGACTCTAAAATGACCCAAAAAACATGCAGCAATGACATAAATGTTTTCTTTTTGTTTTATTTTCATGTCAGAGAGTACCAGAATGCATAGGTTAAAAACAAAGATATATCCAGAAACATGCCTCAAAACAGAGATTTATACGACAGTCTCCTTTTTTTTGTTTCGTCCCTTGGAGGTAGGGGGTATCCCCTTTGGTCTGGCAAGGACACAAAATCTGAAGACACACAAAAGTAATAAAGGAAATGAAAATATTAAATATTTAAAAAAACAGTTCCATGTTATTTTATTTTGAAAATGTCTCACGGAACCGCATTATATATCACTGCATGCTTGATGCTGGTTGGTTACAGGGGGCAGTGGCTCGTCATGTGATCGTGGAGAGCCAATCAGAGGCGAGATAAGCATGCTGGGTGCTATTCCCCCCCACTATCAATATCATTTAGTGATACAGCATTCCAACTATCTGTTCTTCTACGGACGAATAATTTATTATTCCACCGGGTTATTTTGCTGCACTTCTGCTCCCACATTCCACATCGCAGAAACTCTGTTCAAACATTATTACGTTCAGCTCGGTCGGGAATCGATTGCTATTACTTTTCTCATTCATAACTTTCATAATTCCCGAGATATATCCCATAATTCATCACATTTTTAACATGGAAGTCAATGGAGAAACTCTTCAGACTTGAACAATCTTCATGCGACTTCAACTGCTAACTGTGCCTTCATACTTTCACTCAGAAACCTTATTCCAACTTTAAAATGTTACACATCTTTCTGAAATTATTAATATTAAACAACTTTTAAATCAGATTCATAATTTAAGAAATATTAAACATTGTTCAGACCTTGGTAAAGAGGCCTTCTTCATATTTTAACGTGTGTATTGCGCAGCTCGTTAAGGCTGTAGTGTGTGATCTCAAAGCTAGAGTGGAGGACAGCTTGAAATTCGCCTTCATATTCTTTTTTTAAACCTGCCATAATTCCCAAACCCTACATTCCTGAGACATAATTGTTCATGAGAAACGTAGGAAAACATCTCAGCTTGAAAAAAAAAAAAATGCCTCTTGAGGGCATGAAGTGACAACAACTTTCAACATGTCTCAATTAAAGCCCATTGTAAATTCATGCTGATATTTCCTCACAGCAGCAGCCGCACACCTTTAGTTAAACTGCCAAAAATGCCACATTATTGACCCGAAAGTACAAAAAAAACCACTTCAGATGCTCAGAGTTCTTGAGATGCTTCACACTTTGAAATTTCACAGATATCTGTTACGGTTCTTCAACAAAACGTTCACATGTAAGAAGGTTATCTCTCATTCAGAACAATTGAAAGGCTCTTTTCTCACTGATTACTGCACATCACCATGGAAACCTTTGATCTCTGGACACACACGCAGCTGTTTCATAACATCGTTAGCTCAAATATAAACACCTGTGTCATGGAACACGATGATGTCATAACTCCAACTGACATGCTCAGAGCAGCAGACTTCAGATAATGGTTAACACAGCTCTACATCAAATCTGATGTTACGTAATGTGGTGTTACTATGGCAACGCATCCCTTGCCATAAAACAGCAGCAGACTTCAGATAATGGTTAATGGTCTTGCCCTCAACAGATCTACGTCAATTATGGGGTGTCATATGCCGTTTCCATGGAAACGCATCCCTCGCCATAAAACACGATGTCGCTCTAACTCCAACGGACACAGTCCGATCGTCCCCCAAACTTCGCTTGTATATCACCGGTCCATGCCTCAACAGCTCTACGCCAAATCTGAGATCTCACCATAGGCTGTTGCCATAGAAACGCATCCCTCGCCATAAAACATGATGTTGCTGTAGCTCCAATGGACACGGTCCGGTCGTCCCACAATCTTCACCTGTATATCACCGGTCCATGCCTCAACAGCTCTACGTCAAATCTGACATCTCATCATATGCCGTTTCCATAGAAACCCATCCCTTGCCATAAAACACGATGTTGTCGTAACGCCTATGAAAAGGGCCGTCTTTCTTCATGGACGTCGCCATTTTGTGTGCTTCGCGGATGCGCTCGGCTGCTCTCGACTGCTGCTCGGGTCGGCTCGGTCAGCTTCCGGATGAGGAGGCATTCGTTCGACCACCTTCGCGATGTTCGGGCTGGCCTGGTCAATACGATTTCTATACAATGAATACTACCCGGACAATGAATCGAATGCAACCACATTTTCGCGGAAATTTCAATTTGTTAGGGATTCTGATGCTGAATACCTAACTACCAAATCATTTAAAGTCAGTGTATTACAATGTTTCTTAGTCCAGGGGTTCCCAAACTTTTCCATGCCAAGGCCCCCCAAAAATCATTAGCTTCTGGCCGGGGACCCCCTTTGCAAACCCACCAACAATGCTACAAAATATGTCACACATCAACTTTAAGAACGTTTTTGTTACTTTTATTCTCTATTCAATACTGTAATTATTACATTTGTTTAGCATGAGAATAATATTAACAATATGTTTTCAACACAGAATAAGATTTGTATGGCAGGGCATCTTTGTTCCACCACAATGTTTTTCTTATTATAGACACTATGTTGCAATACATTTTACCCTACAGAAAATATATTTACATATGCAAGAGTTTTTTTTTTTTGTCTTTCTTGCATTATGTCTTCAAAAGTTTTCAGTCAAAAAAGAAAAAAAATCTATTAAACTGACTTGGTTCTGTAAGTTCAACACTATATTCCCACTGAATAACAAACCTTTCAACAAACTGTTGATGATACAAAAACAGAAAAAAGAAACCAAACCTCTCTTTTGTGTGTGTGTGTGTGTGTGTGTGTGTGTGTGTGTGTGTGTGTGTGTGTGTGTGTGTGTGTGTGTGTGTGTGTGTGTGTGTGTGTGTGTGTGTGTGTGTGTGTGTGTTGGAAGTGACAGACAGTGATCACACTAGTGGGAGGGATGGGCTTGGTGGCTCCTACACAGTCTGTCAAGCCTGGGCTTAATGTCTGTCAGTGCCATACGCATGTCATTGTCCACATGTAGACGTGCTCTATGTTTAGTTTTGAGTACCTTTAAAGTTGAAAAGCCAGACTCACACAAGTAAGTTGTTGCAAAAGGGAGAAGGCATTTCAGTGCCCTGTCAGCCAAGGTGGGATAGTCCTTTCTTACATGTAGCCAGTAGTTAGACAGGGGAAGAGCCTCAAAGTTTAGTTTTAAATCCCCTGAGTTTGTCATCTCAATCAGCTCCTCCTGTGACTTTATGTCCAAACTAGAACCGACACCGGGGGAAAAGGGGTTCCTAACCCAGTTTAAATGTGTGTTTTCAAGGTCAGGGAAATAGTCTTTAAAATATCCTTGGAGGTGCTCCAGGTGGGACTGGATCATTGGAGAGATGGAGCCCAAATCATCACATGACAGCAGCTCCTGGTGAAGTAGTGGGAACATCTCTGTGACTCCCTCCTGGAGCTTGTTTGACCACAGCATAATCTTTTTGGAAAAAGCACGCACTTTGTCTTGCACCTGCAGTATGTACGTGTCACGTCCTTGCATGCTTTGGTTCAGTACATTTAGATGCAGAAAAATGTCTGACATGTATGCAAGTTTGCGGATCCAGGTTGCATCAGTGAACCGCTCTGCCAGCTGATGCTTTTCAGAAGAGAGGAACTCTCCAACCTCCCTCCGCAGCTCATAGACACGGTTCAAAACTGCGCCCCGTGACAGCCAGCGCACGTTTGAGTGAAGCAGCAGCCCCTCAAAACGGGCGCCCATCTCATTACAAAGCAGGGTAAACAGTCTGTGTTTCAAGGGGCGGGCTTTAATAAAATTCACCACTTGTACAACCTCCTGTAGTACCTGATTCAACTCGTTATCCATCCTTTTTGCGACAAGTGCCTCACGGTGGAGCATGCAGTGTGTGGCGACTACATGCGGGGCTTTCTGCTTAATGAGAGCGGTCACTCCACTGATCTTGCCGGTCATTGCCGCGGCTCCGTCCGAACACACCCCCACACAGCGGGCCCAGTTCAATCCGTTAGACTCGATGTAATCGTCCAAAACTTGAAAAATATCTTTCCCAGTGGTTCTTCTTTCAAGTGCTTTACAAAACAGTATTTCCTCGACAAATCTCTCCTGGGAAATAAATCGAATGTACACAAGCAGTTGGGCCTCATTCGATATGTCTGTGCTCTCATCTAGTTGAAGAGCGAAGTACTCGCTGGCTCTCACCTGCTCCAAAAGCTGAGCAGATACGTCCTGCGCCATGTCACCAATCCGTCGGCTGACGGTGTTGTCCGAGAGTGGGACAGCGTAAATTTTTTTAGCAGCATCCTCGCCAAGCAATTCTCGGACAATGTCTTTGGTAGCTGGTAAAAGCAAATCCTCTCCGATTGTGTGAGGTTTTTTTGCACGAGCAATGTGGTATGAAGCTAAAAATGATGCCTTCAGGGCCCGCTCGGGAACGGTAGCTTGCTGTGTGAATGCAGCAGATTGCCTGGCCAAATGCTCCTCTTTACGTCTGAAGAAGTCTGCCGTTTTTTCGGCCTCTGCCGGATGTTTTTGCATCAAGTGACGCTGAAGTTTCGAAGGTTTTAAACACTCGTTTGAGAGGGTCTCCAGACAGAGCACACACTTCGGGCAATCATGGCCATTTTTCTGTATGGCTGTAAAGCCATACTTAATGTACGCTGCCTCGTACCTTCTGATTTTAATTGGCCAGGAGTTCTTAGGTTTTTTTGCAGCAGTGTCCTCCACAGCAGGGCTGTTGGTCGGTTCCGTTGACCTGTTCTTTGTCAAAAACCTGTCCATTTTGAGCTAGCTAGCTTGCTCGCTTGAGGAGCAAAGCAGCTTGATAAATGGCGCAAACCGCCAGGTCTAAACATGACGTCATGGCGTCGTGAACGATGTTTTGACTGGTAGGCAATCAGAAAGATGACTATGGCAAATTATATGTTCCATTATTATAAATTATATTTTATAATTATGATTTTTAAAAAAAAATCAGATTTAAAATATTTATTAAAAAAATAATTAGAATTTTTTTTTTTTGTCTTTCCTTTTTTTTTCTTATCTTCCCTCCAATTTTCTGAGGCCCCCCTAGCGCCCCCTGGCGGCCCCCCAGGGGGCCGCGGCCCCCACTTTGAAAACCACTGTCTTAGTCCACCAAAGCAAGGTGAACAACCTGGAAAGAAGAAGAGAAAGACTGAGCTGCAGTCCCCCCCCAAAAAAAGAGAATCAAAAAGAGAATCCCAGTCAGAAAACGAGAGAATCCAGAAGGCCAGAGACTATGAAGAGAAGGAGAGGGCAAGGGCATTCATCCCAGCTTGGCTGGACCAGTTTCCATGGCAACTTAAGTATTTCCTATAGCTATGCAGGGCATGCAAGCGAGCAAACACAAACAAGAACTCATGCAAACAAACAAGTGAAATGAAGAATAAAATTGAAATTGTACAATATAATATTGTGGTGGTTCATCTTATAATTCAGTCTGGAGAATGCACCAGACAGCATCTAAGACCTGCGAAAAATCTAAATGTTCTAGGGGGAGGCCCCCCAAACCCTTTGCGCGTCATTTTGTCCGCGCGCATTTTTCAGGGCAATCTCTATTGGGCTCAGGGCCATCTGTAAATTAGCGTAGATGGCCCACAGGGCCATCAAAAGATTGCAGTTCAAATATTCTGCTGCTTTTCCAAGCCTTTTTACTTTCTTTTCTTCTCTTATCACACATTCAATCCCCCAGTGTTCATGTATCATTTAAATCTAAATTCTTCACTTTCTTCTTACACATTACATTTCAGCATAGCAATTCAGCGTCAGCTTTTCAGCATAAAGCATTCCCACTAGCAATTTCTTCAGGAATTGCATTATCTAGTTGATACTGCTGGACACTTTAAAAAGAGGAAACAAAAAAAAATCAACCATTTATTATTTCAAACAATTTATTTAAATCTGGAGTAATCATTGATGGCAATAACTTTCAAGAATCTTAAGGGAACAAATCAACAGTAAATAGAGATATTAAAAAATTGACAAGAATAGAATTAGATAAACAACAAACTATCATTTGAAAAAATATATATAGTAATCACATACGGCCAACCATTTAGAACATACAGTCAAAAACGTTTAAATAAATAATACAAAAAAAATCTCGATGATCTGCTTTTATTTTGAAGATTAAAACACCCATAAAACACACGTTATACTGCTCACAAGCAGCTAACATTGGAGCAACACATGGAATACACACATCACATGGAATACCCACATCACTCACTGAACACAGATCCACATTGCTCTGAGCCAGGTCCACACCCACCGCTTCAGAGACGGGAACACCCACAGCCACAGCACTGTCAGAGACGGTCGCAGAACTTAACTGCAACTCACCTCTCTGTCGCATTGCAACTGGGTGCCGGCCTTTTGGTTTTTCCACAGACCGCTTGGAAGCTGCCACCTGCTTCTTCCGAGCTACACACTCTGCCACTAGATGCCACCAGATGACAAAAGAAACACATCTCTTTTTATTGGGTCCTGGAAGAGAAGCAGAATGAGCATATGTGGAACGCCTGTTACGAGCTTTCCGGAAACCAACACGATGAGGAGAATTACTCTGAGCCAAAACACCACTGTGTGATAGCACAATCCCTTCCTCAAGCCGCACAGTCTGCTATCAAAGGACCAGGGTTATAACAAAAACAAGGCTTTTCTAGCTTGGGACCTGACACTGGAAAACTGACGCATGTGTCACGAGCTCTTTGGTAAGAATCTCGCTGAGGGGGATCAAGCTGAGAAAAAACGCTTTTATGTGTCAGTGCAAACTCATCTGCTAGAGTCTGCTGAAGGGTAGATACGTTTTGCTCATTTAAATGAACTACAGTACGCTGTGGTACACAGTTTTTAAATTCCTCCAGCATCATTAGTTCACACATTGAGGTAATGTCATCAGCTCTACACCACCTGTCAAAGAGGATTTTCTTCTCCCTCGCGAAGTCCACCTACGTCTGGCCAGGAGTTTTCTCCAGGCCGCGAAGACGCTGACTGTAGGCCTCAGGCACGAGCTCAAACGCCCTGAGAACATTAACTTTGTCATACACCATACTACCCTCGACAGAAAGAGAAGAGCAAGCCTCCTGAGCCTTGCCGACTAGCTTGCACTGTAAAAGTATGGCCCACACATCTTCGGGCCAGCGCAGAGCAGTAGCAACGCGCTCAAATGCACCAAAGTAGGTTTCCACTTCTGATTCACGAAATACAGGGACCAGCTGAATGTTGCAACCAACATCAAAAGCAGCAGCAGCAGCACCTGTCAATGGTTGTGCACCCGAAGAGGTACCAACTGAACCTGTCTGCAGCTCTAGCTGACGCATCCTGAAAGCTGTGTCTGCATCCAACTTTCTGATCTCCAGCTCCCTCCTGAGCTGAAACTCTCGCTCACGCTCCTCCTTCTCCCACTGTAGACGAGCTAACCTCACTTTCAACCTGGCATCTCATTTAGAACCAGTATGAGAGGACTCACTCAACACAAGGGAGGCCATACTAAAACATACAAACTAATTTTCAAATATGTCTGATGCTACACAAACATTGGCTCTAGTCTTTCAAATAACAAACTTCCCCAGATCCTGCCTACCACAACTTACCTACCTATCTTCTGGAGCGTGTCCCGGGCTCGAGGCGACTTTAAAAAGGTAAACATCAGCGGCCGAAACCCTGACACGCCTGCCCCCAACAGGGACTAAAACCCTACCCAGGAATACCCCGAAAATAAAAAAGGCAAAATAATCAATCCATCAATCAATGTTTATTTATATAGCCCAATATCACAAGTGTTACATTTGTCTCAGTGGACTTCACAGTTTGTAAAGAATATCAGTATGACAATACTCAAAATAATAAATGAGTGCCTGAAGGAAGGACTGATTCAGCCCAGCTAGACACTCCCCTATCTAAACTGAGGAAGCTGTTAAACAGTAAGAGACTTCACAGCCAATGCTACACTTATATACACCACTACTACCACCAAACACAATATCAACACTACACAACAATCAATCAAGTACTCACTCCTTGTCTCAAAGATCCAGGACGAGTCCCCATTTGTTACATTCCCTCCTAAACTAGGGGTAAAAAGGCTCTCAAACTTTGACAAAAACAACTGGACGAGAGAAAAAGGAGAGGAAACTGACTGCTGAAGCCACAAAGTGAGGTTTTAATTCATACAAAAGTAAAGACAGTCACCAGCCAATTTGCAAAACAAACTTTATTGACGAAGAACAACTTTCTGTTAAAAGAAAGTGACTAAATAGTACAACACACAAAAAGATAAACTGGGGCACATCTCCTAACAATTCACAAAAGCACACACACACAAGCACCCACTGCGGCACCCAACACAGATTAGAATGTGTAACGTGACATAGCACAATGTAGTATATTAATTACAATGCATAGTGTCTGCCCATTTGAAGTTAACATTGATAATAGTAATAAATACTTGCAGACTCTTTATTGAGCATAGCATAACTTTCTGTCATTAATCAGAAATACATTATGATTAATGATTTCCCCCTGGGGGTTCATGTTGAAGTTGAACCCTCGACCCCCCTCTTAAAAATAACAATGAGTTTTGTTTAAAACTTTGGTTCTGACCAACCAACCTACACTACAGATGTGAGACTGACTACAGATGCGTTAAAGAACATGTTAATTGAAGGAATGCTCTAATCAAGTCAGCCTTCAGACAGGTTTTAAAGTTTGTCAAAATGTTGCTATGATCAATATAAAGTTTAGTTGATCGAAAGGGTTAGGGTCGCTGCTTTTAATTGATATATTTATATCTTAAACTGCACTGTAACTTTTATTATCTTTGCTTTTTAATGCCATTTTCTTAATGTCTTTCATTTTTGTAAAGCACTTTTGAATGCCTTGTCCCCCCGTAGGTAGTTAAAGTCATGATTGGGGTTAAAGTCCCCTACATGTGCCGTTTTGGTTTCAAGACCCTGGTTCACGGAGGATACCAAAAAAGTCCTAGAAAGACAACTTAAACTTAACTATGTGCATTTAAAGAAAAAAGAGGAATAGTTTCGGCGAAAACTAAAAGGTACCATGGGGTCAGATTATAGTTTTCCAAAGCGGGGTTCGTTTAGCATGAACGATTGAAATAACTAAAGGACAAGTTAAACAAGAAAGTAAAAAGAAAGTGAGGTGATCGAAAACTATTTCTAGCTTTCCCGAAATACATTTATTCTTAGTTTTGCAAGTCTATTCCATAGACATTTGTAGTAGAAGAATGTATAACAAATTCTCTCTGGTGACAAACCTGCAAAGAAACACGTCGGTTTAGTCAATGTCAGACATTTTAGGGGGATAAAAAAAACATGTTTTTGAATAGACCCCAATTGTTTACCACTACTCGTCTTCTGCATTGGTCCATTCTGAAAATAGGACAACCAAAAACAGAGCGGACACTGTGACATAGACGAAAAAGAAAATGATGTCCAATTTTTTAGCGATTCTGGTCCAGTAGTCAGGCCTCCTTTCTTCCTTCCCGCTGAGGAGCAGAGCGAGTCCTTTCACTGCCTCACTCAGCTCATCTGGGGGCTTCTCCAAGGAATTGAACTCCTCCATCAGATGGCTTCTTTTGTCCTGCAGAAGTTTTTTAGTGGAGTGATCATGGACCATAACAACCATAACAAATTGCCAGCTGTTCAATTTGATATATCAATTGTTGTCAATTGAAGTGAGAATAATGAGTTGCTACTGTAAACTATTTTTATACCAAACTGTTTGTTTTAAGAGTAACCCAATTCTCACCTCTTTGGCCACAGACAGCGGTTCAGATGGCGGTTCATCAGACACATTACACACACAAGCACAGTGAGTCCATTTCTTCACATCTGAAAGGAAATTGTTGACACCTGACAGCAGCATGTTCAAAATAATGTATTATTAATTGTAGATGTTTATTTGTGTATTCCAAACATATGAGTAAATTCAATATAACAATAGTTAAAATCCATAGGTTTAAAGAATGTGTTCAGTCTCACCTCCATCATAGTTGCCCTGTTCGTCTCCACAGTCCTCACTCAGGCTGCAGTTTTTATCTGCCGTTCTTTCTTTAGATGCAGAGTCTTTCTCAATCAGATACATCACCAAAATCGTCTCAAAAAGGCTGACCATCATCAAACAAAATATCCCAATGCAGTAGACCACTGAAGAGAAAAGGCAACATCATTAAAGTGGACGAAAGGCAAGCCATCGTTGTTCCTGCTTGAATTAAATGAGAGTCCAATACAATAATGACTCTGAGCTGCTTTACCTATAAGCGGTATCCTGTCTGAAGAGCAAGGCAGAATGTCGTTGAGAATAAGCTGCATCACAGTGACAGCGAGCAGCAAAGTGACCTCGAAGCTGAGTTTCTCTCCCCCGCTGTGAGAGATCACGAAGGAGGCCAAGTCCAGACCGAATAAGAGCAGGACAGGTACCAGGAAGTTGACAATATAGAGGAGAGACCGCCTCTTCATGGTGATCTGTGATCCAAGATGGAAAAACAGTGAATGTGTTCACTAATGCTGCAATGATCAAAAACATTATTGATTATGGGTTTACGTTATTTTGCATGCAATATGAAAGATATTGCTCCACTGAAATATGAAGTTTCCTGTTTATATAATTTAATTATATTTTATATGTTGTCACAGTTGTTAAGGATGATTAAGTGGCCTCCATCAAAAATGTGCTGTTACAATATATCCAATGAACAAAATGACATTTTCATGCACATTTTTGCAAAATGTACAACACACTTACAGTATAAATTACAACGCTTTGATTTTGATGAAAACGTGGGACAGATTGGTCGCGGACTGTCATGTTGACGAACAGCCACTCAGACTCGTTCCTCATCATTTGGCGAGTCCATTCTGTTAACAGTGAACTATTTTTGTAGACTTGAAACCGCAACTCCTCCTCTAAGATGAAAGTGAAAATACAAGTTTGAGATGTCTTATCAGGTCAACACAGGATAAATCAACAAGTCCTCCAACTCATACGACCAAATGGGCCGATTGTTCAGGCTCTTATTACGACCAAATATGTTGTTTGTTCAAGCACTTAATACTTCCTATAATTACGTTTTAAAATGTTCGCCCTCTAGTGCTCCCGTTGAATGCTAACATTACAGATGGTCGTTTATTCACCCGCTCTTTAAAATCCTAAATTGTAGGATAGTTTGGCCATTAAAACGCTTTTTGATTCGATTTCTAGCCAAAAGTGTATATTGTATTTTTATAATTCACGTCCAGTCGATATGTAGGATCTATAGTTTGATAGATATTACGAAGATGATTTGAGGTATGCGGCAGCCTCCATGTAAAGTTACGGGTTGAAAACAGTATTTCCGGTCTCGACGTTTTCATAATAAAACCAATGATCAAATGATTTAACAGTGATATCTGCAGTACTCATCAACTAAAAAACATCATTTTATCCTTTTTAATTATACGACATTTATTGGTTTAAATTGTGTACAATGCTTTGGTGTTTTTCCCATAGGTTTTTCTCTTTCGATTCTGAGAGACGCCTTTCTTTTTTCAGAGGTTTTGATACATGTCGGGATATGGTGTTCATATTCCGACATGTTATGAAATCGGAAAAACATCGGAAAACTGTTTTTCAAAAATAAAATAATACTTTATTCCGAGTGTGCTTGCTTTTCTCTTTGGAAGTCTGGATAGGGGTTGGACTCTATTCTTCTCCAGAGTTGCTCAAGGTGTGAGGCGCCGGGCAGGTGTGGGGATACTCACAAGTCCCCGGTTGGGTGCTTCGTTGTTGGAGTTTACCCCAGTGGACGAGAGGGTCGCCTCCCTATGCCTGCGGGTTATGGGGGGGAAAACTCTGACTGTTGTGTGTGCTTATGCACCCAACAGCAGTTCAGAGTATACGGCCTTCTTGGAGACCCTGGAAAGAGTCCTGGATGGGGCTCCTGAAGAGGACTCTTTAATCTTGCTGGGAGACTTCAACGCACATGTGGGCAATGATGGAGACACTTGGAGGGGAGTGATTGGGAGGAACGGCCCCCCTGATCTGAACCGGAGTGGTGGTTTGTTACTGGACTTCTGTGCTAGTCATGGATTGGCCATAACAAACACCATGTTCGAACATAAGGATGCTCATAAGTGTACGTGGTACCAGAGCACCCTAAGCAGAAGGTCCATGATCGATTTCGTTATCGTATCATCGGACCTGAGGCCGTATGTTTTGGACACTCGGGTAAAGAGAGGGGCGGAGTTGTCAACTGATCACCATCTGGTGGTGAGTTGGGTCGAGTGGCGGGGGTAGCCTCTGGATAGACCTCGTAAGCCCAAACGTGTAGTTTGGGTGAACTGGGAACGTCTGGAGGAAGCCCAAGTTCAGGAGGCCTTCAACTCACACCTCCGGCGGAGCTTTTTGGGCATTCCTGTGGAGGTTGGGGACATTGAACCAGAGTGGTCGGTGTTCAAAGCCTCTATTGCCGAAGCCGCGGCGGGGAGCTGTGGTCTCAAGGTCCTAGGTGCCTCAAGGGGCGGTAACCCTCGAACCTCCTGGTGGACACCGGTGGTCAGGGAAGCCGTCCGACTGAAGAAGGAGGCCTTCAGGGATTTGTTATCCCAGGGGACTCCCGAGGCAGTTGCAAGGTACCGACAGGCCCGAAGGGCAGCAGCCTCAGCCGTGGCCGAGGCAAAGCAGCGGGTGTGGGAGAAGTTTTGGAGAAGACATGGAAAAGGACTTTCGGGTGGCACCAAAGTTGTTCTGGAAAACTGTCCGACACCTCAGGAGGGGGAAGCAGGGAACCATCCAAGCTGTGTACAGTAAGGATGGGACGTTGTTGACCTCAACTGATGGAGTGTTAGGGCGTTGGAAGGAAAACTTTGAAGAACTCCTGAACCCGACAACTCCGCCCTCTATGTTAGAGGCAGAGCTGGAGTATGACGGGGGATCGACACCAATCTCCCGGGGGGAGGTCACTGAGGTCGTCAAACAACTCCACAGTGGCAAAGCCCCGGGGGTGGATGAGATCCGCCCAGAAATGCTGAAGGCTCTGGGTGTTGAGGGACTGTCATGGTTGACACGTCTCATCAACGTTGCGTGGAAGTCGGAAACAGTACCGAAGGAGTGGCAGACCGGGGTGGGGGTTCCCCTTTTCAAAAAGGGGGATCAGAGGGTGTGTGCCAATTACAGAGGCATCACACTACTCAGCCTCCCCGGGAAAGTTTACTCTAAGGTACTCGAAAGGAGGGTCAGGCCGATTGTCGAACCTCAGATTGAGGAGGAACAATGCGGATTCCGTCCTGGTCGTGGAACGACGGATCAGCTTTTTACTCTCGCAAGGATCCTGGAGGGGGCCTGGGAGTACGCTTATCCAGTCTACATGTGTTTTGTAGACTTGGAGAAGCCGTATGACCGGGTTCCCAGGGAGTCACTGTGGGAGGTGCTGCGGGAGTATGGGGTGAGGGGGTCTCTACTCAGGGCCATCCAATCTCTGTACTCCCAATGCGAGAGCTGTGTCCGGGTCCTCCGCAGTAAGTCGGACCCATTTCAGGTGAGGGTTGGCCTCTGCCAGGGCTGCGCTTTGTCACCAATCCTGTTTGTAATATACATGGATCGGATTTCGAGGCGTAATCGTGGGGGGGGGGTCTGCAGTTTTGTGGACTAAGGATTGCACCACTGCTTTTTGCAGATGATGTGGTTCTGATGGCTTCATCGGTCTGCGACCTTCAGCACTCACTGGATCGGTTCGCAACCGAGTGTGAAGCGGCTGGGATGAGGATCAGCACCTCCAAATCTGAGGCCATGGTTCTCAGCAGGAAACCGATGGACTGTCCACTCCAAGTAGGGAATGAGTCCTTACCCCAAGTGAAGGAGTTCAAGTATCTCGGGGTCTCGTTCTCGAGTGAGGGAACAATGGAGCGTGAGATGGGTCGGAGAATCGGAGCAGCGGGAGCGGTACTGCAGTCGCTTTACCGCACCGCTGTGACGAAAAGAGAGCTGAGCCAGAAGGCAAAGCTCTCTGTCTACCGGGCCATTTTCGTTCCTACCCTCACCTATGGTCATGAAGGATGGGTCATGACCGAAAGAACGAGATCGCGGATACAAGCGGCCGAGATGGGTTTTCTCCGCAGGGTGGCTGGCGTCTCCCTTAGGGATAAGGTGAGAAGTTCGGTCATCCGGGAGGGACTCGGAGTTGAACCGCTCCTCCTTCGCGTCGAAAGGAGCCAGTTGAGGTGGTTCGGGCACCTAGTTAGGATGCCACCTGGGCGCCTCCCTAGGGAGGTGTTCCAGGCACGTCCAGCTGGGAAGAGACCAAGGGGTAGACCTAGGACCAGATGGAGGGATTATATCTCTTCGCTGGCCTGGGAGCGCCTTTGGACCCCCCAGTCAGAGCTGGTTGATGTGGCCAGGGAAAAGAAAGTTTGGGGCTCTCTGCTGGAACTGCTACCTCCGTGACCCGACCACGGATAAGCGGGAGAAGATGGATGGATGGATGGATGGACCTTCCTGTGTTCAGTGTTGGTTCGTCTTTTGTTTGTGACTGAGTTCACCGGTGAGTGTTCTGTTTTGTCCAAGTTATTTTTATTCATCCTTGAAGTAAAGGCATTTTCAGCGTTATCTGCATTTGGGTCCTGCTTCCTTCACTCAACCGTAACACACATTCCCTGAATTTGACTCAGGTGTAACTAAATTCTGATTTAAGGGTTGTTTATATTTCACATCATTAATCAGAATCTTCAAAGTAACTCAAATAAATGTAGTGGAGTAAAAATACCAGGTTAACCTCTGAATTGTAGTGGAGTAGAACAAAGTAGTATGCTGCTGTAACAAAAACATTTCCCAACTTGGGATCAATAAAGAATATCTTATCTTATCTTAAGATGACCGATGGCTACTGCCATATTTGCAAAATTTGCCTCTGAACCTTGACAAGTGCATGTTTCAGGCTTATCAATGAACAACAGGAGGGGTCACAGACATAAGACCAGCTGTTAAATAAAGCTCTTATGATCTTAGGTGTCATGTGGGTATATTAATTCATCCATTTATTAATTATATGTTTTAAATTTGATAACGCTGTTTCGTACCACCTAAACCTCCAGGGTGTACACAGTTTAATACTGGCAACTTCTAATTTTGGGGAATACAAAAACGTCTTATAAAGAGACGTGCCATATAAAGTTGCGAAACACACAATAGCCAGCATGTGTAGTTCTGGGGGGGGGGGGGGGGGGGGGGGCTGGACCCGTCCAATTCCAGTTTTGGAAAGTCTGCCTTGGTTCCATTCCATTTCAAAGAGCTGTTTAACGCTCAGCGTAACCTTGTCGCACTGCCACTCCAACATCCAATCACAGGGCTTGATGACTAATCACGGGGTTTGTAAAGCAAGGTGGATGTTGAAGTCCCAAACGATAGCTGGGGATTCTGGGTAGTGTAGTGTCTTCAGAAACTCTGTAGTGTCTAAACTCCTAAAAACCTATTTGTTTCTCTGAATCAAAGGTTAAAAACACAAAAGCATTGTACACAATTTAAACTAATCAATATTGTGTAATTAACAATAAACTGATGTTTTTTAGTGGATGAGTAATGCAGATATCACTGTGTAATCATTTTACAGTGAGGGGAGTATATCCGGTTTCATTATGAAAACTTAGAGACCGGAAAAACTGTTGTCACCCACGCTAACTTTACATGGAACCTACGTACACGTTATCCTGGCGAGACCTCAAATCATCTTCGTAATATCTATCAAACTATAGATCCTACACACCGACTGGACGTGGATTCTAAGAGTACAATATACACTTCTCGCAGGAAATCGAATCAAAAAGCATTTTAATGGCCAAACTATTCCACAATTTTGGATTTTCCAGAGAGGGTTATTTGTGAATAAACGTCCCTCCGGAGCGTTTGCAATGAACGGGCCGGGAGCATTTTGTTTCTTACACGACTACTAGAGCACCTCTAGTGGTCGTGTAAGAAACAACATACACTTTAAAACGTGTCTCTGGGTCGTAATAAGGGCATGAACAATCGGCCTATATGGTCGTTTTTTGTAGGAGGACAGGCTGGGATAAATGCATGTGCCGGTGTGTGCTCATGTGAAAATTAGCCTTTAAAGAGATAATTACTACAAACGTGCAATCAAACACACAACATAAATATTTGAGATAAATGTCTAGAAACTTCTGAAAGCTCACCTGGGTAAATGATAGACTTGAGAGTCAAGTTGCAAATCTGAGTATCAAAAGGAAATTTGTAAACTTCCATCCTGCACGAGCCGACCACCATAAGGTCCCTCACATGTTCAACGAAACCGTTCGAGTGAATGGTGATAAAGGGAGTTGGAATATCCTTGTCCTTCTCTATCCTGTATGACAGCAAACATACATTTGTACAAATGATAGCAAACACTTTATGCTTCAAACTGATTTTCACATTGTGTAATACTTTAATATAATAACACATTTATCTAAATTATTATACTATTGTTGAAGTCTGTATTTTCCTAAAAATGTACCCTCATTACTTTACATATAGAAATACTATCCACACAGTATAACAATATCACACATATCTTAAATATGATTAACCCGGCTCAAGTCAGGTAGGCGGTATCTGCTTCATTGTTTATTGCATTCTAACCACGGCTGTTTTCCACACAATACATAGGTGTACAAATATATTTATAAAAAAACTATATGTTTAAACCTTGTTGCATCATCTTTTTACATTCATATGATTTATTGTGCGTGTCCTTCTTAATAATAACAGGCTCCATCACCATTTACTGTTGTGAGTGTGTGGATGTGTGAGTATGCACAACAATTCTAACTTACATCTCTTCAATCATTAGATCTGGCTTCCACAACAAATCAGCAGGAACAGTCATCTTATGAAGTTCACTAAAGTTTCCTGGTTTCCAATGAATATGCGGATCTTCCCATTTCTACAAAGGAAAACAAGGAAGAAGGGAAGAAAACAAATAAAGACCTTTAAAATGCAATCTACAGCAACTCATTTCAACCACAGTATAATACACTGAACAAAAATATAAACGCAACACTTTTGTTTTTGCTCCCATTTTTCATGAGATGAACTCAAAGATCTAAAACATTTTCTACATACACAAAATAACCATTTCTCTCAAAAATCTGTGATAGTGAGCACTTCTCCTTTGCTGAGATAATCCATCCCACCTCACAGGTGTGGCATATCAAGATGCTGATTAGACAGCATGATTATTGCACAGGTGTGCCTTAGGCTGGCCACAATAAAAGGCCACTCTGAAACGTGCAGTTTTGCTTTATTGGGGGGGTCTGGGGGGGTCCGAAAACCAGTCAGTATCTGGTGTGAGGGTTAGGATTAGGGTTAGGGTTAGGGTTAGGATTAGGGTAATGTTGTGAATCGAGTGGCCTGTGTTCATCGTCCATAACATACGCCTGCCCATACCGTAACCCCACCACCACCATGGGCCGCTCGATTCACAACATTACCCTAATCCTAACGCTCACACCAGATACTGACTGGTTTTCGGACCCCCCCAGACCCCCCCCAATAAAGCAAAACTGCACGTTTCAGAGTGGCCTTTTATTGTGGCCAGCCTAAGGCACACCTGTGCAATAATCATGCTGTCTAATCAGCATCTTGATATGCCACACCTGTGAGGTGGGATGGATTATCTCGGCAAAGGAGAAGTGCTTACTATCACAGATTTTTTCAGATTTGTGAACAATATTTGAGAGAAATGGTTATTTTGTGTATATAGAAAATGTTTTAGATCTTTGAGTTCATCTCATGAAAAATGGGAGCAAAAACAAAAGTGTTGCGTTTATATTTTTGTTCAGTGTAAACAGTATAGGAAAATCACAAATTGGTTCTCGAAACAAACTCACCATATAAATCCAAACGAAAGAAATGAAAGTCTGGTCAATCTCTCTCTGTAACCGAAGAAATAGTGTCAACATTTTTACCACATTAAGGTAGCTGACCTTCTATTTGCGAATCTGTTATAAAACATTGCACTTTGAAGTTAACATGCTGACTACCTTAAGCAAGTTGAAAAGAAGTCAAAGCTCCTTTGTAAACCCACTTTGTGATTTCGCTGCATTAACGGGATCACACGAAGCAAACCCCAAAGATGTTTCTTCAAGGTAGCTTCGGGGGAGAAATTGATTGAAGGTATTATTTTTGGGGTGACAATGCTTCCTTCAATACTGATAGTATTACACTGTTTCCTAGAGGCACTATGTCCAAGTACTGATCTGTTACAGATCGTACTATGACGCTCTCCCTGCGATGATCCGCAACATCCCGTCTCTTGACGCCTCTAAAAGGGCCCTCAAGTCCCAGCTGTTTGCCAAGGCCTTCGGCCCCTCATTTATTTGTTGTTTTGTTTGCTGACTGTTTTTTTTCAGTTAGGAAGAATTGCATGTTATATTGAAATGTATGCTGAGCTGTTTTTTGAGAGAGTCTTTTGTTCTTATTAAACTAACTTATCCTATATTTTGATTTGACTTTACTGATACCTATTGCTTTTTTGACTTTCATGTGGATTACCGTGTGTTTGTAAGGTTCAACTGTGTTATCTTTGTTTTTGGATGCTTTCCACAGCAGAGAATTATGATTCAAAGTTGCACTTACCACATCTAGAATTGCCAGAATTGACATTTGGACAAAGACCCATGTTGGTTTCCTGTAGTCGTTGGCAGGCCGGACCAACGTTTCCTTGTTTTCGGTCAGGTTCAGGCTGTTTAACACATCTTCATAGGGGAACTGACTTTCTATTGGGAGGACATCAAAATAATATCTCTATCAGAGAGTTACTTCTACGAGGAAAAGAAGAACTCAGTTTTTCCTTCATCTCTCTCTCTCTCTCTCTCTCTCTCTCTCTCTCTCTCTCTCTCTCTCTCTCTCTCTCTCTCTCTCATATCTTTAACCAACTGATTATGGGCGTTCACTCATTCAGTTAAACCAACAAGATGTTGCCATGATCTCCATCAGCCAGTCAGTAGTTTCTGTCTGTCAATTTAGCCTATTTACAACACCCTACTTATGTTTATTCAACATACCTGATGCCCACATTGAGCTCATCAGAAGACCACTCCTCATCACACACAGAGCTTCAGCATCTTCCTCATCTCATCATCACCAGGGTTTAGACTCCACAGGTGGGTCAGTACTCTACTTACGGCTTCACCACCCCCTTCAAATATCTGGGATCACGATGTTGTCTTATCAACATTAATCATCCTTCTTGTTGGCTAACACATGTGCCACTTAAAAACAAGTCTTGTCTTATCTGTTTTAATATCCAGTGGTTGTGGCCACTAAAAGGTCATCATTAGATGGGTGTCGGCAGGACAACAGGGATTTGTGTCATCAGTCCTCTGATAACGTTTACATTTTCCCAATTATTTGTTTACATTTAAATTGGGCTCTCCATTTGAGGTCCATCTGCTCCACATTGTCAACATCTTTCATCGTCAGACCTCATGCGTTCAACAAACCAAGTTTAGTTTCTTTATATAATTGTTCTGTTTGCTGTTCACACCAGTGAACTGATTCAATCTATCAGTTGTATTACCAAAAACTGCGTTAAGCATATCCAGTGCTGACAACAGACAAGTGTATTCATTTTTAAAGAGTCATATTAATAAAGTAGAAATATAATAACACATAAGAACTTACTCTCACTGTCAGAATGAGAGTAAGTACACCTGTCAGAATGTACACCATTCGCCATGGGGGGGGGGGACCTGACAGAAAAAGTTTGAGACCAACTGTTATAAATGATCAGTAAGAATTCCAACAGAATCCTGAGGAATCTACTCACGGATTGAAGGTGCTAACATTCACCCCGATAGCCTCACAACATGCAGAGGCAGCTCCTCACAAACGATCAGTAAGAATTAACAGTTTTAAACTTTCATCCAACAATTTACTCAGCATTCAAGAAACAGATATGTAAGCAATATTTACTAAGTTTGAGAAAACTTTACCGAGTCAAAAACCCAGCTGTCCAGGGAGAGAGCATACCAGGGGAACCCCCCACCTCTCTCTCGAGTTTGCTCCCTCTCTCCTAGTGTTTTTATGCTCGAAACAGGACAGAAAAACCTACAGACACCTACTCCATACCCATATTTGTGGAAACTGGGCATGGCCTCTAGTGTGCAGGACTTGCAAAATAGTATTCTCGGCTAGGGCACAACCACTTTTCTGGGGCCTCCAAAAAGTCAGGAGCCCCCCTCCCTGCGTACTGCTGGGAGGGAAGAGGGAAGAAATTGTCTCCTCTCTTATCAGACACCCATAAACCATAATAAGCCTTACACTCAACTTAACAAACCACTTTGTTTATACTGTAAATATAGAAAATCATAAAATATGAAGCATTTTCATTGTGGGTTTATACAAGAATATAATTGATTATATTTGATTATAACTAACTTTCGTTTTAAGTATTCAACCTAATATAGAGATCTCAACACCAATGACATCAGGACAGCAGATAGACTGAAAACTCATCTCTTTCGACTCCACTTTGAGTAATACAAAATATTTATACACTAACAAAGCACTTATATAGAACTAAGGAGTGGCTTATCTAAAGCCAGTTGAGTAGCACTTAAAATGGTTTGGCTCTATGAAACCTAATGTACTTATATGATTCTGTTTTCTTCAAGTTTGTTTCTTCTTGGTCGAATGCACTTTTTCACTGCGTCAGCTAAATGCAATGTGATGGAATGTAATGTCAACAAAGCACTTTTAATTGAATACACTGACGTTTTTTTGTGTTTCCTGAACACTGAACTCACCCTGGCTTAGCACCACCAACACCATGAGAGCGAGAATCACAGTCTTCATGTTTTCACCAGTCTGTACACAAATCTGTGAATGGAAAAAAGCAAAGGTGAAAAATGTGACAAATTAAAAAGCTATATTTAAGTTGAAGCATTTTAATAAATGCACATTTGAAAAGAGAACTCAAAGATATCTAACCTTGTATTGTCCCACTGCGTTGTTGATACTTCCGATCTGTGCTGCCAGGCTGCAAGTTTCGGACTTGTTGAGCAAATGAATCAATCCATTGTCAATGAAGCCTTTACTTACGGGCTCCACACCTGTGAAGCACATCTAGAAAATCTTGCCAAACAAGTCAAATTTGGCTCCCTGTATTTCGTAGAACAGTATGTTGATATAGCACCATCATTTTATCTTCAAAACATCAACAAATCGCCCCAAAATTGATAAAGACAGTTTGAAAGTTCATGAATAATTTCTGAACGTTTTGATTGTCAACAGATTTCCAGTGCAAAGTGTAATTACTGGATTATTTTCAAGAGGCGTGCCCGAACTCTGGTAACAACAGCAATACACTTGAAGGAAAATGATCAGACAAACAAGGCAACGTTACATTGGGACATTAGATAAAGCAAAACTATAGAAAACAAAAGGGGTGTTCTACTGTAAGCACAAGCTACAGTTTAACATTCAGGCAGTCCCTCATATTAAAACAGTGTTTTGTTTCAACCTGATTTGAAAGCTTAATTAGGAATTGGGCTGACAAATTTGCATAAGCCCAACTCCCTGTATGACAACGTACAACATGTCTCTGCAGGAAAAAAAGGGTGGAAGTTTGAGATCAGAAAACGTCTTGTTTTAGTCATGTCACAGATATGTGGTTTCATAAACCACATATCTGTGACATGACATGACACACAAGTTGTACTAAAAACAAAACAGTTTCCCGATTGATTTGGCACACTGTCCTTCATAGGGCAGTGTGCAAAGTTAAAACATAAACATCTCATTTTTAAAACACCGTAGCAAGTCTCCACAGGACCTGGACACGTCTTGGAGGTGCCTGCACAGAAACGCTTCACCTGGAAACATTTAAAAATAATGTCAAACCATTGTAAAGAATATACTGCTCCATTTTCCAAACCACGAATGATTGTTCTTCTGTTTTAACCACTGTAATCCTCATTTTGTAGATGAAGAGTTGTTCACTTGGACAATAGAAAACACACAAACATAACGAAGATAAACTAAATCACAAGTCTATTAACAGATAGAAAGTCAGAAAATAATAAGACGTAAAAACTTGGATGGCAAACTATATGATCATGACAAGATTTAAACAGCGCTGCAAATTAGAATAAAACAGAAACAAAGACAGATAATGGTGTGTAAGAGTGTGTGTTCAGTATATGTGTGTGTATAAAGGGGTCATGAATCATAAGGAAAATTGACCCCTACAAGTAAGACATTAAGCGTTTTTAAGAATAGTTAGATGCAGTTTTTTGTGTTTCCTGAACACTGAACTCACCCTGGCTGACCACCACCAACACCACGAGAACGAGAATCACAGTCTTCATGTTTTCAGTGTCTGTTTAGAAAAAGCAGGTGGATAAGCTTCAAAAATCAAATGCAATATTTGAAAAAAGAAATCCCACCTTATATTGTCCCGCTGCGGTGTTGATTCTTCAGATGTGTGCAGAGTGTCAGACTCCTTTTTATTTGGACTAGTAGAGCAATTGATTCAAATCCAGTGTATCATTAACTCTAAAATGTGTTCTTATTTGCAAACAAAGCAACTTATCAAGGGAAGATGTGGATGCTGCAATCCCAATGAACCCGCTAATCAACCAGGAAAATATCTAAATATTACAATTCTCATATTTTAATATTGTTAATGTAAGCCTTACATAGTCTGAGTTATTCAGGTGCACCTAGTTTAACTGGATGAAGACACCTGTGAAGCACATCTAGAAAATCTTGCCAAACAAGTTAAATTTGGCTCCCTATATTTTGTAGAACAGTATGTTGATATAGCACCATCATTTTATCTTAAAAACATCAAGAGATCGCACCAAAGATTATAAAGACAGTTTGAAAGTTCATGAATCATTTCTGAATGTTTTGATCGTCAGCAGATTTCCAGTGCAAAGTGTAATTACTGGATTATTTTCAAGAGGCGTGCCTGAACACTTTTTTTTTTGCAACAGCAATACACTTGAAGGAAAATGATCAGACAAACAAGGCAACGTTACATTGGGACATTAGATAAAGCAAAACTATAGAAAACAAAAGGGGTGTTATAAGCACAAGCTACAGTTTAACATTCAGCCCTAACCCTAACCCTAACCCTAACACACCTGTGCAATAATCATGCTGTCTAATCAGCATCTTGATATGCCACACCTGTGAGGTGGGATGGATTATCTCGGCAAAGGAGAAGTGCTCACTATCACAGATTTTCAGATTTGTGAACAATATTTGAGAGAAATGGTTATTTTGTGTATGTAGAAAATGTTTTAGATCTTTGAGTTCATCTCATGAAAAATGGGAGCAAAAACAAAAGTGTTGCGTTTATATTTTTGTTCAGTGTATTTGATTATAATTAACTTTTGTTTTAAGTATTCAACCTAATATGGAGATCTCAACAATATATACATATTGTCACACATATATATATTTTTTTATATGCATTCATTGTTATATTCGGGATTGTGGGAAACACTATTTCGATCTCTCTGTCTGTACACACAAACTGGAAGATTGACAATAAAGTTGACTTTGACTTTGATACTCACTGCAGGACACACACAACCAAACACACTCACAAACAAAGAATAATCACATACACCAAGAGATGAAAACATGTTGTATGTATTGTTTATTTGATAGTATGAGGTCCTGAACGAGCTTGGCAGGATTTATATTTCATGTAAATACATACTGAAATGGACATGCAGATATATTGGTTTTTAAGAAGCTAAGATTACTTGAACTATAGAACAAAATACAAATGTAAAGCCTTTATAAAAGTATACGTGATTAGTATAATGGAAAAAAAATTATGTTTCCATAGCATTTCCACAAAGAAGCTACACTCACCGTTTTCAATATATTTCATGATGCATTTTATGAACTTATTGGACACAACAATATTGCATATTACATATTAAAGTAATATATGACTAGAACTTTACTGTAGAATATATTTATGTTAATTGTTGGAATGTCATATTATTATGATAGATATATCATGCAGTATTATTCTAGACACTTAGGGTTGGTGATTAGATGCAGAAGGTTGTATATAGTTGACAGGAAAGGGACAGCACAGGTAGAGGGCGCGTACACAGTTCTCACAAGATCTACAGACTAGAAACACTCACTTGCAGAATTGGAAAATCTCTTAATGTTCAACAATTAAGAGGCCATGCCATTGCAATTACAATACTTCTTTGTACGGTTACACTATGGCTGTTCAAGTGATCGATACAGTGATCGATACAGTGTTACGTGTTATTTGGACTACCCATGCTGTAAATGTATTATCTCTTTGATTTACACACGGCATCTATTGCACGTCTGTCCGTCCTGGGAGAGGGATCCCTCCTCTGTTGCTCTCCCTGAGGTTTCTCCATGTTCCCCTTTAAACTGTGGGGTTTCTCTGGAAGTGTTTCCTTGTACGTGTGAGGGTCTAAGGACAGAGGATCTAAGGACAGAGGGTGTCGTATTGTCATACTGATATTCTGTACAAACTGTGAAGTCCACTGAGACAGATGTAACATTTGTGATATTGGGCTATATAAACAAACATTGATTGATGAGTGAACATTAATATTAAAGGCAGATTAAAATGTGTAACGTGACATAGCACAATGTAGTATATTAATTACAATGCATAGTGTCTGCCCATTTTAAGTTAACATTGATAATAGTAATATATGATTGCAGACTCTTTATTGAGCATAGCGTAACTTTCTGTCATTAATCAGAAATACATTATGATTAATGATTTCCCCCTGGGGGTTCATGTTGAAGTTGAACCCTCAACCCCCCCCTTAAAAATAACAATGAGTTTTGTTTAAAACTTTGGTTCTGACCAACCAACCTACACTACAGATGCGAGACTGACTACAGATGCGTTAAAGAACATGTTAATTGAAGGAATGTTCTAATCAAGTCAGCCTTCAGACAGGTTTTAAAGTTTGTCAAAATGTGTTGCTACTGTATGATCAATATAAAGTGGGAGGTGTGGTGCAGTGGATAGAGCCTTGGTGTTGGGACCAGAGGGTCACACGTTAAAGCCCCACTGCAGTCAGCATGTCGTTGTGTCCCTGAGACACTTCACCCCAAATTGCTCCTGTGGGTATTGCCCAAAGTATTGAGTATGTAAGTTGTTTCGGATAAAAAAAGCGTCTAACAAGTAACATGTAATGTGTAGATGATTAGGTAGGTAGTCATTATTGGGGTTAAAGTCCCCTCGTAGGTGGTTAAATTCCCCTACGTGTGCCGTTTTGGTTTCAAGACCCTGGTTCACGGAGGATACCAAAAAAATATTCCTAGAAAGACAAGGTAAACTTAACTATATGCATTTAAAAATAAAAAAGAGGAATAGTTTTGGCGAAAACTAAAAGGTACCATGGGGTCAGATTATAGTTTTCCAAAGGGGGGTTCATTTAGCATGAAACACTTGAAATAACTAAAGGACAAGTTAAACAAGAAAGTCGAAAGAAAGGAAGGTGATAGAAAACTATTTCTGCTAAAAAGTTATCAATGATTGAGAGTCAGACCTAAACATTTCAGATGTGTATCTCACACTGCACTGTAACTTTAATTCATGTGCCTTTGCTTTTAAATTAGTGTTTCTAAATGTCATTTCATAATATGTTTCTTAATGTCTTTCATTTTCTGAAAGCACTTTGAATTGCCTTGTGTTGAAATGTGCTGTATAAATAAACTTGCCTTGCCTCGGGTTAGCGATTGAGATATTCTGGATTTGGCCCTGACCTGTCCATCACTGCTTGCACTAGGTGGACTCGCAGTTTGAAGCAATAGTTAATATAGTAGACTGTTTCCTTGTGGATATGTTTGGCTTTTGAATTTGTGACACACTTAATCTAGCTTGCCAGAAATACATTTATTCTTAGTTTTGCAAGTCTATTCCATAGACATTTTCCACCTTTAGTAGAAGAATATATAATAAATTCTCTCTGGTGACAAACCTGCAAAGATACAAGTCGGTTTAGTCAATGTCAGACATTTTAAGGGGATAAAAAAAAACATGTTTTTGAATAGACCCCAATTGACCTTTCGCAAAGCCACGCCCCTAAATGCCCGTTGTCCAATCATATTCGATCATGTGCGCGGCTCCCTGTGGAAGTCCGACAAGCTTAGCATTCAAATTCATTGCGAAAATGGTGAAGCGTTGTGCTTATGGTCTTTGCAAATCGGATAGCAGATATCCCATAAGCTTAGAGGGGGGGAGGGGGGGGGGGGGGGGGGGGGGGGGGGGGGGGGGGGGTGATATTTTACCCGTTTCCTAAACCCAAAACCCGAGAAGAGAGATGCCGCCAGTGGATAAAGAAATGAATATGAGCTGAATATGGCGAATATCAACAAACACAAATACGTTTGCTCCAAGGTAAATACGTGCTAACGTAGCTAGCTAGCTAGCAAAGATTACATTCACAAATTAACTAATTTAATTAACTAATTTCACTAACTAACGTTAGCTAAAGTCACACGATTACAGCTGTAAGCTGTGTGCTTCTCGGTCGTTTTGACCATGTATATCACTTGATGCATAATAATGTCTGAACAGCTGAGCTCCGTTATTAGTGTACCTGTGGTCAAAGTACAAACCAGAAAGCCAACAGGCAATCATTCATTTATATTTTGCTTTAATCTTTGTAGCATTTTGTTAATGGAAAGCCTACTGCCGACTTCCCTAATCCTGCTGCACAAGTGGGCACCCCGACCCCCACAAAGGAACAACAAGGTGGATGCAGAAAGCCACCAAGGAAACGGTAGTTAACTTTAGACAAACTACAACATTTAATGCCTCGTGATTGTATTGTTTTATTCCAAAATAATTATAATAATTCCGTCGAATTTGACATACAGCTCTTGTGGTTTTTCACTCTTGCACTGCGACCTGTATGCAAGTGCCTCTATTGATGTTGTGCCTCCCTCTTTTCTAATGTTTATACTGTGGATATAACCCTCCATAGCGTATTGTAGCCCCTTTTGTCGGGACCTGGAGGATATTGCTGCGTTATTGCTCCAAAATGAGTCTGTTAAGGCGACTCCGACGTTACGGAGACCCTTCATTATGGCTTTGTTTAACGCATCTGGCTCTCAGCTTGTCGGACTAGCAACAGTAACCAAGGGGGGGCGTGGCTTTGCGAAAGGTCAATTGTTTACCACTACTCGTATTCTGCATTGGTCCATACTGAAAATAGGACAACCAAAAACAGAGCGGACACTGTGACATAGACAAAAAAGAAAATGTTGTCCAATTTTTTAGCCATTCTGGTCCAGTAGTCAGGCTTCCTTTCTTCCTTCCTGCTGAGGAGCAGAGCGAGTCCTTTCACTGCCTCACTCAGCTCATCTGGGGGCTTCTCCGAGGAATTGGACTCCTCCATCAGATGGCTTCTTTTGTCCTGCAGAAGTTTTTTAGTGGAGTGATCATGGACCATAACAACCATAACAAATTGCCAGCTGTTCAATTTGATATATCAATTGTGGTGAGAATAATGAGTTGCTACTGTAAACTATTTTTATACCAAACTGTTTGTTTTAAGAGTAACCCAATTCTCACCTCTTTGGCCACAGACAGCCGTTCAGATGGCGGTTCATCAGACACATTACACACACAAGCACAGTGAGTCCATTTCTTCACATCTGAAAAGAAACTGTTGACACCTGACAGCAGCATGTTCAAAATAATGTATTATTAATTGTAGATGTTTATTTGTGTATTCCAAACATATGAGTAAATTCAATATAACAATAGTTAAAATCCACAGGTTTAAAGAATGTGTTCAGTCTCACCTCCATGATAGTTGCCCTGTTCGTCTCCACAGTCCTCACTCAGGCTGCAGTTTTTATCTGCCGTTCTTTCTTTAGATGCAGAGTCTTTCTCAATCAGATACATCACCAAAATCGTCTCAAAAAGGCTGACCATCATCAAACAAAATATCCCAATGCAGTAGACCACTGAAGAGAAAAGGCAACATCATTAAAGTGGACGAAAGGCAAGCCATCGTTGTTCCTGCTTGAATTAAATGAAAGTCCAATACAATAATGACTCTGAGCTGCTTTACCTATAAGCGGTATCCTGTCTGAAGAGCAAGGCAGAATCTCGTTGAGAATAAGCTGCATCACAGTGACAGCGATCAGCAAAGTGACCTCGAAGCTGAACTTCTCTCCCCCGCTGTGAGAGATCACGAAGGAGGCCAAGTCCAGACCGAATAAGAGCAGGACAGGTACCAGGAAGTTGATAATATAGAGGAGAGGCCGCCTCTTCATGGTGATCTGTGATCCAAGATGGAAAAACAGTGAATGTATTCACTAATGCTGCAATGATCAAAAACATTATTGATTATGGGTTTACGTTATTTTGCATGCAATATGAAAGATATTGCTCCACTGAAATATGAAGTTTCCTGTTTATATAATTTAATTATATTGTATATGTTGTCACAGTTGTTAAGGATGATTAAGTGGCCTCCATCAAAAACGTGCGATTACAATATATCCAATGAACAACAATGTCAATGGGTTTGCTCTTTTTTTATTCTGCGGTTTAGAATGCAAGCTAAATAAAACCAGCAAGTGGAGCTGCAGATATTTTCATGCACATTTTTGCAGAAATAAATAAAAGTAAAATTTACAACACACTTACAGTATAAATTACAACGCTTTGTTTTTGATGAAAACGTGGGAGAGATTGGTTTTGGACTGTCATGTTGATGAACAGCCACTCAGACTCGTTCCTCATCATTTGGAGAGTCCATTCTGTTACCATTGTATTGTTTTTGTAGACTTGAAACTGCAACTCCTCCTCTAAGATGAAAGTGAAAATACAAGTTTGAGATGTCTTATCAGGTCAACACAGGATAAATGCATGTGCTGGTGTGTGCTCATGTGAAAATTAGCCTTTAAATAGATAATTACCAAAAACGTGCAATCAAACACACAACACACATATTTGAGATAAATGTCGAGAAACTTCTGAAAGCTCACCTGGGTAAATGATAGACTTGAGAGTCAAGTTGCAAATCTGAGTATCAAAAGGAAATTTGTAAACGTACATCGTGCACGAGCTGACCACCATAAGCTTCCTCACATGTTCAACGAAACCGTTCGAGTGAATGGTGATAAAGGGATTTGGAATAGCCTTGTCCTTCTCAATCCTGTATGACAGCAAACATACATTTGTACAAATTATAGCAAACAATTTATGCTTCAAACCGATTTTCACATTGTGTAATACTTTAATACAATAACACATTTATCTAAATTATTATACTATTGTTTAAGTCTGTATTTTCCTAAAAAATTACCCTCATTACTTTACATATAGAAATACTATCCACACAGTATAACAATATCACACATATCTTAAATATGATTAACCCGGCTCAAGTCAGGTAAGCGGTATCTGCTTCGTTGTTTATTTCATTCTAACCACGGCTGTTTTCCACACAATACATAGCTGTACAAATATAATTATAAAAAAGCAATATGTCTAAACCTTGTTGCATCATCTTTTTACATCCATATGATTTATTGTTCATGTCCTTCTTAATAATAACAGGCTTCATCACCATTTTGTTAGGATCACTGTAATGATCGCGGAAAAGGTAGAACCCATATGCAGACTACAAAAAACAGAAAAAGGTCTTGAAACAAAAGCGAGCATTATTTAAAAGCTGATTAAAGAAAACATGGCATAACTTGAAACGGTAACAGAAAACATCTACACAAAAACTGACCGTGAGAAACATTGAAGACCGGAGAGACAACCAAGAAGTGTGACGTGAAGGGAGGACAAACAAACAATGAACCGACAGGAGAACACAGGAAGAGACAAGACTAAATACAGGGAGGGGTAATCAAGGAACAAGGAACAGCTGGGTAAAGGAGGGAGAAACACGAGGGCAACAGGTGAACACAATCAGACAATTAGACACACCAGGGAAACTAACGACAGGGAGGAAAACACAGGGAGAAGGACCAGACAAGAAACAAGGAGGAAAACACGAAACAGGGAGAACAGAACAGCAAAATAACACAAATACAAAACTAAAAACGTGAGATAACATAAAAATCGTGACACATTTAATGTTGTGAGTGTGTGGATTTGTGAGTATGCACACAAATTCCAACTTACATCTCTTCAATCATTAGATCTGGCTTCCACAACAAATCAGCAGGAACAGTCATCTTATGAAGTTCACCAAAGTTTCCTGGTTTCCAATAAATATGCGGATCTTCCCATTTCTACACAGGAAAACAAGGAAGAAGGGAAGAAAACAAATAAAGACCTTTAAAATGCAATCTACAGCAACTCATTTCAACCACAGTATAATAAACAGTATAGGAAAATCACAAATTGGTTCTCAAAACAAACTCACCATATAAATCCAAACGAAAGAAATGAAAGTCTGGTCAATCTCTCTCTGTAACCGAAGAAATAGTGTGAACATTTTTACCACATTAAGGTAGCTGACCTTCTATTTGCAAAACTGTTATAAAACATTGCACTTTGAAGTTAGCATGCTGACTACCTTAAGCAAGTTGAAAAGAAGTAAAAGCTCCTTTGTAAACCCACTTTGTGATTTCGCTGCATTAACGGGATCACACTAAGCAAAGCCCCAAAGATGTTTCTTCAAGGTAGCTTCGAGGGAGAAATTGATTGAAGGTATTATTTTTGGGGGTGACAATGCTTCCTTCAATACTGATAGTATTACGCTGTTTCCTAGAGGCACTATGTCCAAGTACTGAATCTGTTACAGATCGTACTATGACGCTCTCCCTGCGGTGATCCGCAACATCCCGTCTCTTGACGCCTCTAAAAGGGCCCTCAAGTCCCAGCTGTTTGCCAAGGCCTTCGGCCCTCATTTATTTGTTGTTTTGTTTGCGACTGTTTTTTTTCAGTTAGGAAGAATTGCATGTTATATTGAAATGTATGCTGAGCTGTTTTTTGAGAGAGTCTTTTGTTCTTATTAAACTAACTTATCCTATATTTTGATTTGACTTTACTGATACCTATTGCTTTTTGACTTTCATGTGTA
>NW_027639848.1:0-34719 GCF_949606895.1 Notothenia rossii
GGCTCACTTCCCCTCTCACCCCTGCCTTTTTTTTCCTTGGTAAAAAAATCACCTTTTAAATGGAATATCGAAACATGTGTCATTCATTCATGTTAAATAACGCAACATAAATTAATATTGTGAAAAAGAAACATGGGAGGAAACTGGAGACAAATAAAAACAATATTCAGATTCAGACTTCTAAACTTTTAAGATCCCATGACTGTTTCTCTGTCACTATCATCAAGTGTAAAATTGATTTCAGTCCTACTTCTCTCATGACCAAGTTCCTGCAAATAATAGTGTAGGACTCATATCAGCAGTAAAGCTGTTAGTAGCAGGCACGTGCACACATAGACATCAAAGTGGGCTTGAGCCCCTGCCCTTTTTCTTCCTCCAGAGAAAGTGCCCTTTTTTTCCCCTTTTGTTTTTTTAAATAAATGAATATATATTTACTGCTGTTTGCGCACGGTTTCCCTTTCCAAAAATATATTGATTGAATACAAAATAAAAAGATCAGGGGCCTCATGTATAACGCCGTGCATAGGATTCACGTGGGAAGGTTGCTTACGTAGAAGAAATCCGAAAAGTAGGTCCATACATTTTCTGCCACTTTCCGATTCACCAAACATTGCGTACTGAAGTATTATTTGAATTATTTGAAGTATTAAAGTAACGTGTTATGGCAGGAAAGTTCTATCTGGTATATTCATTTTAATGTCACCTTATATAGAATGTCTGTTAAACTTGTGATTTCTGCATTGGGTGACTTCTGCCTAGCAGATACCAAGAAGAGGCCCCTAGGGTCTCTCTGTTAATTATCAATAGTCCTTGCAATTAACAGGGGAATTCCCAGATACATTTTCAGATATAAGGCAGTTAAAGTCTTGTAGAATTAATGATTTATCTCCTAGAGACCCCAAAAGAGGCCTTGAGAATTGAGTCAAACAGTTACCGAGGCCATAGTCCTTTGTTCTCATTTTTAAATGTATTCATTCCAGAGAGCTGACTTTGGGGTGAAGGGAAGTTCAGGGAAGCCATTAAGCCACAAGAACAATTAACTTATGTTGGTTGACTGATTCGGTGACTGTCATGGGACGATGGCGTTTGGATATTTAGAAATATGGCTTTCATAGAGAAAAACAGGTGACTGTTGTGTGATAAGATACATGATAGGATGTGTGTGTGTGTTGAAGATGTTTAGGGGGAATGAGTATGTGTCCTGTCAAAGAGTCCTCTGTCATGACTCCAAATCATTGATTGGGGGATCTGCCTAAGGGCAGAGGGACAAACACACACACACACATACACTGTGAAGCAACAGATGGAATCAACAACTGCGGACTTACTACCTGGGGTCCCGCCCAGAAGTGAAACCGACCAATGGAACACTGCCAACTCACTGGCTAGCTCGCTCAGAAGTGAACTCACCAATAAACAAATAGCTAGGGAAGAGCAAGCGATAAAACTCCTCCCCACCTGTGTATAAATGTTGTGATAATTTTGAAGATCGGCGCTCTTGTTTCTGACTGGCCGTTCCTGAGACGTGTCTCACGCGGTGGTAGAACTTGGGCCCGGAGCATTCTGCATTCTGAAGCTGCTGTTGCAGAGTGCTTCGTGATTAGGTGATTTGGTGATGTATTGTATGTTTTACCATTAAAACAGATTATTGTTTAACCCTTATCCTTGCTTTTTTGAATTTTTCCTTCTTTTGAGAACCCGCTCATATAGGAACGGCGCGGAGCAGAGGTTATGCCCCAACAGTACCGGCGAGGAAAGTGCGTATTGTAGTGCCGGTAAGAAGGAGTCGGAGGCGGAGTATTTAAGATGGAATTCCACTCTTTATTTTCCATCAAGCCATAGAGATATCAAACATGTACTCCGTGATGAGAGTCAAGTTAGAGTGCCTTGCTAGCTCTAGCTTGGCAACCTAAATACTCGGTGTTACACTAAACAAGGTCCGTGTAGGAACTGTAACCCAAAAGTGAATTATGGTTAACTAGAGTCACCACACAAGCCCCCCAAGAATTCACAGATAAACAAAGTCCGTGCGGCGGGGAGGAACAACACGCCGACCCCCTCTACTCCTGAGTATGGGGGCAGGCAACACAACTCCTGAACGTGCGGTTCCCGGCAAAGTGGGAACTGGGACCACAGGACACGAACCTGTAGCGGGAATCGAAGACGGGGGTCGACCCCGTCGTGGTGGACGGGCCAACACCACCGGCTGCTCCAAGTCCAAATGAGCAGCCTAAACCCGGTCCACCGAGACGGTCTCCGCCTTGCCACCCATGTCGACCACCAGGTGCTTGTCCCCCTGCTCCAAAACCCGGAAAGGCCCATCGTAAGGGGGCTTTAGGGGGCCCCTGTGCGCGTCGTGGCGGATGAAAACGTGCCTAGCCGAGCGTAGCTCTGCTGGCACCTGAGACCCCGGTGCGCCGTGCTGAGAAGTCGGAACCGGAACGAAAGCCTCCGCCGCCTCTTGCAGGAAAACTCGTTGAGCCGTAGGAGACCAAGGAACTGCTGCCTTGGGTAGGAATTCCCCTGGGACTCTCAGGGGTTGACCGTAAACAATCTCCGCCGTGGAGCACTGCAGATCCTCCTTAGGCGCGGTCCTCAGGCCCAACATCACCCAGGGCAGCTTGTCGACCCAGTTACCGTCCGTAAGGCCGGCCTTAAGCGCCGCCTTCATAGAGCGATGGAAGCGCTCGCAGAGGCCGTTAGCCTGGGGGTGGTAAGCGGTAGTCCTGTGCAGTTTGACCCCCAAACTGTCTGCAACCGAGCCCCAGAGCCCTGAAGTGAACTGTGAGCCCCTGTCCGAGGAAATGTCTGACGGGGTGCCAAAACGACACACCCACGTCGCAATAAAAGCCCTAGCCACGTCAGCGGCTGAAGTCGACACAAGAGGAACCGCCTCCGGCCAACGGGTCGTCCTATCCACCATGGTGAGGAGGTAGGAAAAACCCTGAGAGGAGGGCAACGGACCTACCAGGTCGATGTTAACATGATCAAATCTCCTCTCTGGCACTAGGAACTGCTCCAAAGGGGCCTTCGTGTGGCGGTGCACCTTAGCGCGTTGGCAAGCCACGCACCCCCCGGCCCAAGCTCTTACATCCTTTTTCAGCCCACGCCAGACAAACTTCGCGGCCACCAAGCGCACCGAAGGTTTAACGCCAGGGTGAGACAAGCCGTGCACCGAAAGGCGTTATTACTAGGCCTGTCACGATAGTTAATTGTGTTGGACGATACATTTTTCTTGAAATTATTGCAATAAACGATAATATTGTCGGCACCGTTTTAAGACCATTTTAGACATAATGATAATATATAATAATAATTCAAGTACATCCTTTCAAACATAACTTTTTATTGAACATTCAACATTGCAAATGAAATGTGAAATAATATTAAAATATATAAATTATATATAATAAATAAAACAAATTCATTAAATTATAATTAATTAATTAAATCACACACAACCAAAACAATACATTAAATAGAGTCAGGCTGGAAAACAGAGCTCTCTCTCTCATATATAAATATAAATATAAATATAAATATAAATATAAATATAAATAAATAAATAAATAAATATGAGCACACATTATCTCACAAGCAAAGAAAACCTCCTTAAAACAACAGTCAAGTGTACAGTCCACTGTCAAAGACCCAGATGCCTCAACAGGCCGTATCCAAATCTGTTTTTCTAAGTTTTCGAGCAAGGAACACCAACATGTTTGCATTGTCGGGCGGGGGCTCTCCATCTCCAGCTGCCGTGTTTGCTCCCAGCTGGGAAAACGGAATGGGGTGGTTGTGTTTTAGGTGGTTTAAAATGCGTGGTATTGCCTGCTTTTGTCGCTACCTTTTTTAAACCAATGCGACACCTCGCCCAGCTCATTCAAGTCCGTAGGTTCGCCTTTTTGATTTGGTTTGAATCCAACATACTGCCACACCGGAGAATCGAGATGTGTAGTTAGGTTTTGTAACCAATTTCATTTCACTTTAAATTCCCCGCGAGTAAGTCACACGTTGTCTCCCGCTTGTCGCTATATTATTAATGTGGCTGCTACGCTGCTGCACGTGCACGCGGAGTGTCCTGACCTGGCTGTGTGTCAGCCCCGCCCCTCACAGCGCGCCTGGCAGCCACAGCGCTCCAGGCTAAAATGCTGGTCACATCTTTATGTAAACGGCAATTTATCGAGCTCAGAAAAGTTATCGAGTCCATTTTTAAATTATCGTACGATAAGTCAATTTATCGATTATCGCGACAGGCCTAGTTATTACTGCCGTTTTGGAAATGTCCAGGGGGTGCATGGGCACCTGGTGGTATCCACGCACCAGGTCCACCTTGGAGAAAACCTTCGTGCCGGCCAGATGCGCTGAAAAGTCCTGTATGTGCGGCACCGGGTAGCAGTCAGGTGTAGTGGCATCGTTGAGTCGGCGGTAATCCCCGCACGGGCGGAAACCGCCGTTCGGCTTGGGCACGACGTGCAGAGGAGAGGCCCAAGGGCTGTTGGAGCAGCGAACGATGCCCAGGCGTTCCATGGTTGCGAATTCCGCCCTCGCTACGGCTAGCATAGAAGGGTTCAACCGTCGGGCCCTGGCGTAGACTGGAGGCCCCTCGGTGGTGACGTGGTGCTCCACGCCATGTTTGGTGGTGAGCGCGGAGAAAGTGGGCAGCAACAGATCAGGAAACTCGGCCAAAAGTCTGAGAAAAATGTCCTCCCCCGACAGCGAGCCCGTCGTACGCCGCGCTGCCGAGTGTGCACACGAGAGAAGAAAACGTTAAGGCATCCACTAAACATTTATTTTTAATGTCCACCAACAGCCCATGAGCACACAAAAAGTCCGCCCCAAGAAGAGGAAAAGAAATGTCCGCTGTTACAAACTCCCAGCTGAAACGCTGTCCACCGATGCACAAACACATAAGCCGTAATCCGTACGTGCGAATGGGTCCGCCGTTAGCCGTTGTTAGCCGTTGGCCGTGCCCGCCTCGAATGATGTCTTCACTCGAGGCGGGAACCACACTCCGCTGCGCACCCGTGTCGCAGAGAAACAGGTTCCCTGAAACACTGTCTTTGACGAAAAGGAGCCTGCCCGTGCCGCCGACACTCAGAGACACTACTGAGCGTCGGCACCCCCGTTTCCCGGAGGCTTGTAGCTGCATGGAGCGATGCACCTCCTTGCCATCGTCCCGAAACGTGCATGGTAGAAGCACTCACCGGTATCCCTTCGCCGACTCGGCGCCGCCGTGTCCGGCCTCCGCCATGCTTTCTTGCCCGCCGAAGGGCCGCTGTGCGCCACAGCCAACGTCTCCGCACCAGACTGTCGTGTAGCCAGGAAGAAACGGTCCGCTTCTCCGGCCAGCGCGCGGGGCTCCGTGATGGGTGTGTTGGCCAACGCCGTCTGGACCCGGGGAGGTAAGTGTTGAAGAAACATCTCCATGAACAAAATCTGGGTATCTTCCCCTCCTAGCAGGTTTAGCATCTTCTCCATTAACTGAGATGGCTTGCCATCTCCGAGGCCCTGAATGTCCATAATTTGGCGGGCTCTTTCTCTCGTCGATAAACCAAATGTCTTCAGGAGAAGAGCCTTGATAGCCTCGTATTTGCCGAGGCGTGGGGGTGCTGCGATGAAACCCACTAAGCTGGCTGAAGTAGAAACCCCCAGCGAAGCCACCACGTGGTAATATCTCAGCTCTTCGTCGTGGAGATGCTTGCAAGCGAAGTGAGCCTCCACGTGTGCAAACCATGCCTCCGCGGCATGCTCCCAAAACTCCGGCAGCTTAACGAAAACATCTCGTTCAGCCATGTTTCAAAAATGTTCGGAAACTATCTCGAAAAATGCAGGGTCACTAGTGTAGTGCCGGTAAGAAGGAGTCGGAGGCGGAGTATTTAAGATGGAATTCCACTTTTTATTTTCCATCAAGCCATAGAGATATAAAACATGTACTCCGTGATGAGAGTTAAGTTAGAGTGCCTTGCTAGCTCTAGCTTGGCAACCTAAATACTCGGTTTTACACTAAACAAGGTCCGTGTAGGAACTGTAACCCAAAAGTGAATTATGGTTAACTAGAGTCACCACAGTATGGCACTTCCTACGCCTGTTTCCCTTTATAAATCACAACCGACTCGAAATGCGGTGCAGCTTTCGCGGAGTTCACGTAACGCCCATGTTTGCCTATAAATAGTCAAAGAAACGCCCTTTCATTCATTCATTTTGACTGGCTGCATGGAGAAGATCGCAGGAAATTACGACAGAACAGCTAAAAAAAACATCTCACATCGTGTCAGATTTTGGTTATTTTGGGGAGGTCGAGATAAATCATATTGTTTGGTGGATGCAGTTTGAACCAGAGTAGTAGCATGGAGGTCGGATCGTCACCAAAATAAATAAATAAGGAGAGATAGTAAACCTACTGTAAATAAGTGGTCCGAAAAAGGTTAATGACAAAAAAATACACATAGCCTTCCTCAGGCAGTGTGTTTGTACCGGGGACAGGACACCCCCGCTTGATGAGAAACTGTAAGAAATGATCGGGAGATCCCTCCGGAGTGGATCTGAATTATGTTTTTGTATTTGGCGTTTTGTGTCCCAGCTGTCGATCAGCTGTGCGTAGTGTCTCCACTGCAGCCTGTGCATCTCAACCCCGCCCCCCCCCCCTCCGCAGCAACTCTATATCCACCAGTTAAAGGAAATACAACTACTGTGTTGTGTTGTATTAGCTGTACAATTTACCACATATGGTGCTCTTAGTTTCCATACCTCCTGTGTTTTACGAGCGACTTATCAAGTCTTGGCAAACGGCATAAAACACGATTAAACATGTATTAAACATATATAAAACCATGCTCGTATCTATAGAAATGCAAAACGGCGTCCGTTTAGACGTAATTCTGTCCTCCTGCTTACCGCATAATTTATTAGAAAACATTTCATAACATTAACACAACATATTCGAGGTGGTTTTAAATAACATATCCGTATTTATTTATTTCTCCCAGTTATGTTTTTGTGTGCACTGAGGAGTCTCAAACAGGCGTTTGTTAAATCATTTTAAGATCAATGTTTGAAAATGAATTATTCATATATGATAAATGAGAGGTAACATTTTATTTATGGTATTTTTTCCACATATTTCTCTCCATTCTTCCTTCTGTACCAGTTTCTCGTCCCTCCCGTTTTTGTGCTTAGTGCGTACGCATGGGTTAGAGTTTGCGTGGAGGACCGCAAGTTTTCCCGTCAAGTTAACATTTTATTTATGGTATTATTTCCACATATTTCTCTCCATTCTTCCTTCTGTTCCAGTTTCTCGTCTCTCCCGTTTTTGTGCTTAGTGCGTACGCATGGGTTAGAGTTTGCGTGGAGGACCGCAAGTTTTCCCGTCAAGTTAACATTTTATTTATGGTATTATTTCCACATATTTTTCTCCATTCTTCCTTCTGTTCCAGTTTCTCGTCTCTCCCGTTTTGTGCTTAGTGCGTACGCATGGGTTAGAGTTTGCGTGGAGGACCGCAAGTTTTCCCATCAAGTTAGTATTTTATAAATCGCAAACATTGCGTAGAAACTGCCGTACGCCATTTTTTGAGCGTATATCCCTTTATAAATTAGGCCCCAGGTCGGGAGATTAAACTGTGAAATTCGGCCCATTCCCAAACCGCCCCCTACCCCTACACACTTGAGATTTGGGGATATTTATCTCCCATTCTTTTCACTTTTTCTGACATTTTCAACACCAAACATGTCGTTAATGTCTGTTTAGTGAACTACAGCAATCTGAAAGACTGTACATTATTTATATCACACTTTAAATTATAAGTAGAAAAATGCAGGAAATGACTTTTTTAATGCAGTATTTTCTGATTTATGGCGCAACACAAAGATATTTCGCTCTGTGCAAACCTTTGACTCTAATATGTCAACAACATGAAACAAGAATATGAACCTGGCTTTATCCAATGTTCACACAAGAGTTCTACATCCTGACACATCCTTCATCCCAGGGGTGCCCACACTTTATTAGGCTGGTGAGCTACTTTTGAAATGACCAACTCACCGAGGTCTACCAACCAAAAATAAAATCCCAAATTGCAAGGGTTGCTGAATATTTATTTATACATGGGATAACAATAGGGCTGCAACAAACGATGTGGAAACTAAAAATGGAGACAATAAAGATGAATACTTGATTCAAAAATACATATATTATTAAATTAACAACAAATTGTGAACAAAATGAACATTGTTTTTTTTTTTTTATTAAATAAATAATATTTCACATCAAAAGAAACAACAATGTTTTAACAAATCGTATTAAATAATGTGATAACAGAACTGTAAACAGAATAGCGGAAACTTTAACAAAATAAAGAGTAACTCAGTTACCTCTAATCATTAACCCATGTTTGTATACTTTTGTTAACTGCGTCTGTTGCTGACGTGGAAACGTTACTCACAGATGGGGCTACAGAGCTAGAAAGACAGTCGAACCCGGTGCATTCCTCCGTCTGAATGTGGTGCACTTTTGTTAAATGCTTCGACAAATTGCTCGTGTTACCGCCCTTACATGCTAAACACTGTTGGCAACGAGCATTGTCCACCTCAAGACGGGTAACACAGTGGGGAGCCGTCAGGGCCCTCTAGGCCCTCTGTGAGGGCCTAAGATATTCTAAAAAATAATATTTTTTTAAATATTTTTTTTTTTTGTTGCATGAAAACTATAACATATTGGACAAAACCAAACCATTTTCCATCCTGTGCAAAATGTAGTCAGAATCTTTCTTCTAGCAAAGTTTTAGGAGTTCTATAATAAACCAGATTAAAGCTATTCTTTACATATAATGACATTAGGTTAAGTGCACTTGGGTGATCTTGCATTGAGAATTACTGGTAAAAAGTACAGATAAAATCCTCCCTTTCGTCTCCTCCCTTTCGTCTCCTCCCGCACCCCTCCACCCTCACCCCTCCTCGACTCCTCCGTGTGCCTTTCAGCTATTGGGACGTCCTTCAAAATGGCGTGTCTTGATTGATTTCCGGGTCAAGTCCCGGAGGAGGGGAAGAAAGGAGTCGAGGAGGGGTATTGGGATGAGGCTATAGACTTCATAGCGGGCGGAACTTGTCTTAAAGTCCGCGAAAATAAAGCCCGCCCATTTAGAGGGAAGATATTGGTCAATTGTACTAGGCTTGTTTGAGACAAGCGAGACCTGTGCAGACCTGCGCAATTTCGATGAACGTCTTGCTAGTGCGTTGCATGATGGTTAGTCATTTTGTCCGACTTGCTCTGGAGGCTCGCCTACATGAGACGTTGAAATCTCGCGGGACAAAGACGCCCGCAGCCTTGAGAGCGAGGCGTGGCGAGGCGTGGCGAGGCGGCGCAGTTCCTCTCCACGGGCTGCGGAAGCAAAATGCTTGATGTGAAACGACTCGCTGGTATCTCGAGCTGAGCGCTCATTGGTGGGTTTTACCCCGTGCTGCTGATGAAACTCATTAAAAAACATTAAAAAAAAAAGTTTTTTTTAAATATTTCTTTTTATATATATATTTTTTGTTGCATTTTTCATTAGTTTTACCAAAATAACTTGATTTCATTGTATTTAAAATAACATTTCCAAATAAATAAATCCTTCGAATCTGCCTGTTTAGTTTCTGTTAGAATGTGAAGGGTAATGCCGTCTTTGCGAGTTACTGGGCTTGTTTGAGACAAGCGAGACCTGCGCAGACCTGCGCAGACCTGCGCAATTTCGATCAACGTCTTGCTAGTGCGTTGCATGATGGTTAGTCATTTTGTCCGATTTGCCCTGGAGGCTCGCCTGTCACGTCACTACCCGATCTGCAGCTCTGCCCGATCTGCAGTGCGCATGTGCGAGATGGTCCGCCATATTGGACAACTCCGGACGGCAACCCAAGTAGGACAACATTGACACAGTGGCTTTTGGCAAAACTCAAAAGGAAAACTCGAGAGAGATGAGTTATTGTTATTACAATGTGACTTCACTATTATTTAACAACTCTTTTTATTGGGTTCTTTTATTTGGGGTTAAGTACATTGTCAGAATAAGTGAGAAATGAATTTAACTTCTGTTAGACAGCTATATGCCATACATTTTTGCACACATTCACAGTAAATATGTATTCAGTATGATAGCTGTCTATATATATTAGCGAGCTTTTTGAGACCTCCCCCGGCTGCGATCAGCTATTCTCGTCTACTTTCGAGGCGAGCCGCAACGCGTCTCAAACAAGCCTACTGTGAAGACGGTAGAGCTTGTTGGTCCCTCTCTACATTCACAGAGGGCCAGCTATAGTAACTCAACGAGAGAGTAATGTCAAATGACAGTAGGCTTGTTTGAGACGCGTTGCGGCTCGCCTCGAAAGTAGACGAGAATAGCCGATCGCAGCCGGGGGAGGTCTCAAAAAGCTTGCCTGAAGTCGGACAGCTCCGAGTCGGCTTCTTCTTCTTCTTCTTCTTCTTCATCATCTTCTTCTTCTTCTTCGCCTTCTTCTTCTTCTCTCGGTTTTTTGGCGGATTGCAAACAACTTTAAGGTGCATACCGCCACCTCCGGAGTCGGCTTGACTCGGTTTGCATTTATAAAGAATGCACACATGTGTTTAATCGTTAATGTCAGATATGTAATAAGTAAAGACATTTGTTCCTGCTCAAGATTAGATTCAACTTTATTGTTATTGCACATATTACAGGTACTGAGACAACGAAATGCAGTGTAGCTTCTAACCAGGAGTGCAACAAGCAGTAAAGTGAAAAGTAATGTACACAATCTACAGAATAAAATATAGAATTAATTGAATGATGAATAAACAGTGAGGGGTATGAATACACTAGATATACACAGCAGCCTGTGAGCAGTATGAACAGTGTGTATGAATATGCTAAGATATATAAAGTATGAAAACGGTAAGCAGTCCAAGTATAGTATAAAATATATAGATATTAATTTCATGATGATAAACATTGTGGAACAATGATGAAAAATGTTAATGGAGGGGGCGACGTAAAACTGACACAAAACAACAACAAACTTTTGCCGAGCCAATTGGAGAGTTCCATCAGCAGCACGGGGTAAAACCCACCAATGAGCGCTCAGCTCGAGATACCAGCGAGTCGTTTCACATCAAGCATTTCGCTTCCGCAGCCCGTGGAGAGGAACTGCGCCGCCTCGCCACGCCTCGCTCTCAAGGCTGCGGGCGTCTTTGTCCCGCGAGATTTCAACGTTTCATGTAGGCGAGCCTCCAGAGCAAGTCGGACAAAATGACTAACCATCATGCAACGCACTAGCAAGACGTTCATCGAAATTGCGCAGGTCTGCACAGGTCTCGCTTGTCTCAAACAAGCCTAGTACAATTGACCAATATCTTCCCTCTAAATGGGCGGGCTTTATTTTCGCGGACTTTAAGACAAGTTCCGCCCGCTATGAAGTCTATAGCCTCATCCCAATACCCCTCCTCGACTCCTCTCTTCCCCTCCTCCGGGACTTGACCCGGAAATCGATCAAGACACGCCATTTTGAAGGACGTCCCAATAGCTGAAAGGCACACGGAGGAGTCGAGGAGGGGTGAGGGAGGAGGGGTGCGGGAGGAGACGAAAGGGAGGAGACGAAAGGGAGGAGACGAAAGGGAGGATACACGCGAGCAGACTACGCGGAAGTGTTTTCACTACTCGCGTGTAAAAGCCCCGCCCCCACCTTCACAGCTGGTCCATTTCAACGATTTCAACAGAGAAAACTGACAACTGGAAGATGAGTGGAAAAGCGTCACATAAATGTTTAAGTCCTCACAGCTCCGTGGGAATTATTATGTGCACTTCATTTCTAAAAGGCTTTCACATTACTATAATTATAGTTTTATTTAAATGTAGGCTACATTTTACACCAAAACGGAACACAAAAGCAGGACCAAATCGACATTGAATTCCTTGACTAACAAGAGAAAGATTCATTCATTTAAATAAATATTTAACCAGAAATGGGCCGGTTCTAAAGGGTTATTCAGTTAAGCCCGATGAGAGGGGATACAGCTGTGCACGTCATCATTAACAGACGTCGTTTAAGAGTGACGTTTGAGTGAACGAGGCCATCCCAATTAATACCTGAGGACTCCTCTGTCCTCGCGTCACCTCCTCGTCTCTTGCTCGCATCTTACGGAGGCGGAGCTAAGATGCAAGGAAGGGACGCAAGTGAGGGAAAGGAAGAGTCGAGGAGGGGTATTGGGATGAGGCTTATGCAAGCGGTGCAGTGACGCGTCCGAAAACCCGGAAGTAAGCTGCGCTCGGATTCCCTCGACAGAGAGCAATGGGATTTCTCCATAGGATTTTGGAAAATAGCTTGGAATAAGGTCTGTGGAAAACGAACCTGTTAGATAAATGCACGTTTTGTTCAGCCGGATAATAACCACATGTCTACCCTACTTTTATTATTTTCGAATCATAAATCTAATCGATAGATTTATGTTTAGCCTAAGTTTGTTCATGATGGCTCACTTCGGTGATAGTGATGACATCGTTTGCAAAATTATTAACCGAGTCATTTTCAAGATTGAGTTACAATTGTGACAACCCTGTGGTTGTCCATCAGGTGGTGCTGCTGTAACCTGTGTGTTTCTTGTAATCAGCAGTGATGGGACCCACCTGTGGCCCTTGAATCCAGGATATAAGAGGGCTGCAGAACAGGCTTTCGCTCTCTCTCAGCTGCCCTGCTCGGTGCAGCAGGACACCTCTCTTCTGTTTGTTTTATTGTTGGTTTTAGACACTGTTAGTTAAAATAAATGATTGTTTTGGGCAACTCCTGTGTAGAACTGTTGTCCTTATGTTACAAGCAGAGCCAGCTTGTAACATATGGGGGCTCGTCCGATCCAAGAACCAGGTGATAGTTGTTTACTTGATTTGTTTGCCTTGATTGTGTAGACAGTTTGTTCCTGGTGCAGGGCATTATGGAGTAGCTTTGGAATTACCTTTCCTGATAGGCATAAGCAACATTTCCTTCAGGGGAGCTTGTTGGTTTGTTATCTTTGTGCATAAACATGATTCAAATTTTTTTTGTCATGGGTACACGTCCGTGGCTGTCTTGGTGAGTAACAGCTTCGCTGGGGCTTTAACGGGTCATTGGGTAAGTGTTTAAAACACCTGTCGTGGCATGCATGAAGATTAGAGTGAGACAAGATAGCTAGTATTGGGTAGGCAGTTAGCCAGGGGAGAGGTATTCCAGAGTGAAACAAAAAAAATATTTTATTTTTTTTAGGTGTCTGTGCACCAGGTTCAAGGGAGTTTGCATAATCATGGCTACATTGACAGATTTTGTTAAGTGTCCCAGTGTGGAACTGCTGGAAAAATGTACTAAAGACCAACTGTTAAAAATTGCAGAGCATTTTGAGGTAGATGTTCCAAAGCAGGGTCGTAAAGACACCATAGTGACTATGTTACAGGCCCAGTTGGTACTGCAAGAAGTTCTGCCAGCAGTGGCTGTCGATGATGGTTCCGAGGAGGAGTTGGCTGAGAAGGCAGCTATAAATCCAGAGCGGCAGAGAAGTTCAGGTTTTTTTTTGTTTGACTTTGGTGAAATGACATTTGAACAGAGAAAGGAAATAATGCTGCTGCAGTACCAACAACACAGTGAACGTGAGGAACGAGCAAGTGCTCGTGAGGACCGGGCTAGAGCTTGTGAACAGGAAACTGAGATGGAGCGTTTAAGGTTAACTACAGTGGGGCGGGAAGCTGAATTGCAACAAGAGCGTTACAAGTTGGACCTCATCCAAGAGGGTAAGCTTTCTTCTGGGGTGTCCCCAGCTACTTTTGATGTAGCTTATAACTTGAGGTTGTTACCGAAATTTGAGGAGAAGACTGTAGATTTGTTTTTTGGACTTTTTGAGCGACTTAGCCAAAGACGACAGTGGTCTGACTCGGAGAAAACATTGCTATTACAGTGTGTGTTAACTGGTAGGGCTCAAGAAGCATTCTCTGCATTAAGTATGGCTGACCGTGAATATTACTTAAGGGTAAAGACTGCAGTGCTAAAAGCTTATGAGTTGGTGCCTGAGGCCTACCGTCAGCAGTTCAGGAAGCTAAGGAAGTCAGAAGGACAGACCTATGTGGAACTTGTTCGGGAGCTGACGATGAAATTTAATCGATGGGTCACGGCTTCCGAAGTAGTAAATCTTAATGATTTGAGGGAACTGTTCCTCCTTGAACAATTCAAAGATGTCCTTCCAGAACGCGTTGCTACGTACCTCAATGAGAATAAGGTTAAAAATGTAACAGACGCCGGGTGTTAGCTGATGAATACACTTTAACACACAAGATTCATTCAGGGGAGAGATTTGACTGAGGGAGCAGAAATAACTGGTCTGGTGACCCCAGAGGTAGAGTGGGTGAAGTGTTAGGGTCGGAGCAAAGGTCCATGCATAGCTGGAGGGACAAAGTAGATCTAAATACTTGCAACTTTGGTTTGGGTAATGGTCACTGGAAAAATGAATGCCCGGAACTTAATGCAAAAACCAAGGGACTCCAAAATGGTCAGGTTCCCAGGCCTGTTGCCCTGGCAGCTCCTGCCCACAAGGTTGCTAGGGAGGAGGCTATAGCTGTGGTTAAACTCCATACTGCCCACAAGGTTGCTAGGGAGGAGGTTATAGCTGCGGTTAAACTCCATACCACCCCTGCTGTGGTTTCTAACTTGGGACTAGCCCTGCAGGAGGAGAAGCCTCGCACCTCCCTGGCAGCAGAGGAATTTGATCCAGGTTATGCCCCTTTCATACGTCAAGGTTATGTGTCTTTGCAAGGAAGTGGCAAGAAACTCCTTGTTAAGATACTGACAGACACGGGTGCTTTGGATTCGTACATAAGTGAGGGTGTTCTTCCATTTCTCGGAAACTGACACTGGAAGTTATGTATTGTCTAGGGCAGGGGTCTGCAACCTTTTTGACCAAAAGAGCCATTTTGCTCCTTTTTCCCAAAAATGTTTTTGTCTGGAGCCGCAAAACATATTTCATAGCTTGATAGCTAATAAAGTTGTATTTATTGTTATATCAGACAAAAACTACAGTTTTTTGCATTTATTAGGCTATTTATTACATTATATAAAACTGTTAACCTCTAATAAGAAACAAAGAACTCCTAAAAGGATCATTAAAAATAATACACAGGCCTACTTTAAAATAAATTAAACACAGCACTTGGGGAGTCCTCTGCACATTTGAAGGAAAAACTAATATTATTAAAATGGGCCCACTTTGAAATAAATAAAACAGATAGCTGCACCCTAAAAAGAGTTAAAGGTAGGGTAGTTAAGAATGGAGAAACCAGCTCGAGTGCGCTAGAATTTGGAAATACATAACCGGAAAAAATATGCCTCTTCCTTCAGACTTTCTTACAGAGTCCCTCCTCCAACACACACGAACGCGCATCATCAATGAGGCCACAAGATAAGTTTGTGCACAGATGGAAGGCTGACAGGCAGTTAGGCCATCCAGTTGCTTTAGCCGGGCCGGCTAAAATAACGTGCTTTTTACAGCGCTACAGCTTCCAGAGATTAATTTTTGTATGTATTTATTGTCAACGCATTTAATATATTCATTGCTATCGGGACGTTAAGAGCATTCCATGGAATATAACAAAAAGTGTTTTCTGAAATAAATTACATACCCCATTGAATTATGACGGAAGATTGTCAGCTGTCTTCCTCTCCCTTGTTGTTCCTCGGTACGTAAAGGCTGCAACACCGTTGACAACTTCTCTCTCTACATATCAAACATACCGGTAAACCAGCATCGTTTGCTGTGAAAGCATATAACTCAGTCCACACAGAATTAAATCCTGTGTTCCTCCGGTACTTTACTTTGATTTATCCATAGTTCACTCATCGAGCCGGGGGTCAGGTTATTCACCCGGAGGAAAAGGCGCTCGGCCACTCGCGCGGGACCGTAGCAGGATGTGACGCATATTTTAGTTGACCTAATTAAAACCGTTTTGTTTTTTATTTATGTGTCACAGTATCACCTCAAAATACAAGATACGAAACATTTTCAACCATGGAACAAAATATAAATAGTCCTACAAATACTTTTATTTTATTTCCTTCTTATTTTTGTCTAAGCTCAAGGGGGCCAAAGCAGAGGGCTTAAAGGGCCGCGGGTTGCCGACCCCTGGTCTAGGGGAATGGGGATGCATTTGCTGTCTGCTCCAATATGGAATGCCATTAAAGCCAAAATTAAATAAATAAATAAATACATCAATAATTAAATAAATACATATATATATAAATATGCCTATGAAATAAATTAATGATTAATGAAATAAATAAATGAGGCAATAAATATGTATACATGTACATTTAAATACACATTTATTTATTTCATGGAACTTTTATTTCATGAGACATTTATTTCAAGAGACTTTTATTTCATAATGACATATTTATTTATTTCAAGAGACTTGTATTTCATAATGACACATTTATTTATTTCAAGAGAATCATATTTCATAATGACATATTTATTTATTTCAGATGACTTGTATTTCATAATGACGCATTTATTTATTTCAGATGACTTGTATTTCATGATGAGACATTTCATGAGACATTTCCATTCCTTATATGCAAATGACCGGGGCGTGGTTAGCTCACAGATCCAGAGACCCAGACCAAAGCAACAGCACCACAACAAGCACAGGTGCAGGACGCCCGCCTCTGGATATTCCAGGCGATATGCTCGCTACCTATGTGCTGTCCGGTCTATCAACCCGGCGGTTGGCTGCCTCTCTCAATAATTCGGAGAGGCTTTTCTCAGAGTCAGACATAGCATGTAATATGATACTCTAAATGTCACCCGCCAGAAATGTTCGCTTCTTCTTCTTCGGTGTAAATTGTCCGTTGGCAAACCAGTTGACTTCTTCTTCTCTGGTTTTTTTGGCGGATTGCAAACAACTTTAAGGTGCATACCGCCACCTACTGTACATGAGTGTGAATCATCATATCATTCCATCTCTTAACTCATGGACATATCTATGATCTAATCCAAAAATAAATAAATAAGAAACATAATAAATAAAACAAAACAAAACAACAATCTATGATCTTTCCTGACCTAATGTTAGATAATTTTACCTACCTCAGTTTCACTAAAGGTAAACAGTGCCTTTTAGCCTTGTAGCTCTTTCTCCCTCTCCTTTTGTTCCCAAAATACCAACCACACTCCATTCCCTCTCTGCCTCTGAAACGTTATCCTTTAGTTTTTCTCTTTCAGCTTTATAGATGTTCCACATTTTCTTTAACTCCACAGTTCCTACACTTGTCACTGTTACTTTTCCCCATGACATGCAGCTGTGTTCAGTATTCAATGTATTCAATGCTGTGTGATTTATTCTGAGTGTAGCTATCATCATTTCCTCCCTTCTGTTTCTTTCTTTATAAATATGTGTCTGCTGGCATACCAGCAGACCAGCATTTATCTATCACCAGCTTATGTTAGTATTAAATATACAATGTATTCTGGTAACTATCAAAATAAAGACATTGTATAGTGTTCATAACAGTATTTTTATTTAATAAATTATACTTAATACAATAATATTACAAAAAAAACTTACATCTAAATAAATATATCATCTAAAATAGATGCATTTGATTTAAAAATAACAAATATAATTCAAAATGTAAACAGCAACAAAGAAATTATAAACATTATTTTTCTTGTTAATATCCATTATCTTCTCTGTTATGTATCTTCCGGTCTTTGCCAATCTGGCCAGCATTTCTTGGTCCTCCACGTCTTTCTCGTACAGCCACTGCTTGAAGCAAACCGAAAATAAGAAACAACATTGTTTTAACAAATCGTATTAAATTATGTGATGATAGAACTACAAACAGAATAGCTGTAACTTTAACAAAATAAATAACTCAGTTACCTCTAATCATTAACCCATGTTTGTATCATTGAGTTAACATACATACATACATGCTAAACTCTTATTGCACTTTTGGCAACGAGCATTTTCCACCTCAAGACCAAGCCCCCAGGAAGTGCGCCGGACTATGAGGAAAATATTCGTTGTGTCCAAACGGCGGTACTACAATTTCCTTATCAGTCTGTGACGTCGACCGGCCCAGAAATACTTTTTCCCCTTGACTAACATTGGGAAAGAGACGTCTGTAAATCGGTGGATAATTTTTTTGAAACTAAATAAACTACCCAGTATAAACTATTGTATAGCCCAAGAATCCTTAAGTCCTTAAAGTTGTAAAATGCACTAAAAGCCGAATCTAGATTTATTCTCTCTCTCCATTCTTTCTAGTGAGCCGAGAGTGTGTGCTCGGGGGGGCGGGGCTTAAGGGGCGCATGCTCTGTGAGAGCACAAACGGGTTCTTCTGCTCTGACAGCCAGGCATGCTGGGTAATCTGTGACGTTTCGCTCTGTCAAAAGTTGGGCCATTTTGACTTCATGCGCCAATGAGCAGCTCTCATAGGAAAGAACGAGACCCCGCCTCCCACGCTGTATCCAGTTCTTATTATACATCCATGCTCAAGACGGGTAACATAACTACACTCGGGGCGCTTAGTTCTCTCCGCCATGTGTGTGTGTGTGTGTGTGTGTGTGTGTGTGTGTGTGTGTGTGTGTGTGTGTGTGTGTGTGTGTGTGTGTGTGTGTGTGTGTGTGTGTGTGTGTGTGTGTGTGTGTGTGTGTGTGTGTGTGTGTGTGTGTGTGTGTGTGTGTTCTGAAATGCACTTCAAATGATCACTTTTCTCTTGATTTCCCTTTGATATTTTGTTTAGGTACAGTGTTACTTGCAGCTAATTCATTGATTGTTTTATGGGTATTCTGTGTTGAGATGGTGCAAATATTTTTAATACATATCTAATATCTTTCTAATACATTTCTCTTGTGTTGTTCTTTCACATAACTAAGACTATAGAAGTGTAAAAAAATAGGCTACGTCAGATTATTCCAAGGGACATACATGTCAAGTCAAGTCAAGTTTATATAGCCCAAAATCACAAATCAGAATGAGGGGGTCCTTGGTGTATTCTCTATCTTGTAAGGGGTCCTTGGCTGCAAAACAATTGAGAACCTCTGCCTTAAACAAACAGATATATGTAAAGTACCATGAGTACAAACAATATAACTGATTCTCTTCTGTTGAACATGTTGGATTGTGTATTGTCCGAGTCAGGGTCCTTTTTATTTTACTGTAACTTTGGAAGTTGTGTTACCAATGCTTACTGTTTATTTGATACCCATTTGGTAATGCAATTAATAAAAACAACAAGGTTTGGGTTCGTTCTTCAGATATGACTGTGACGTTGACGTGTAAGCTCAATAATGAACTCCAGATCAACCAACCATATTGTAATATCTAAGTAATCATCTTGAAATATGACATTAATAATTGTAATATACACACGTCTTATTGTGAAGTTGATTTCACATACACTACTTCAACATTAGCTTGTCTACATACTTGAGCACAGCCAATTTAAATTAACCTTAGCGATGCATACAGTTCCTACCTACATAATAAAATATCTCTAAGTTACAAGGATGACCTTATTTTATCAACCTCAAACAGAAGCCGTTTGTTGTACAGTATTATCCCACTTAACGCTTAACACTTGTCTATTTCGTTTTAACCTTTATATATAGTTTATGATTTTAACTTGGAGGCTACTATTGGCATCGTTAGTACCGATGTAGCTACCACTCGCTTACACGCTAACCCAAGCCTTAACATTCATTACGTAGCTGATTAAAATCATTAACACATAAATAAAGTACTCAAATTTCACTTACCGCAAAACCGCATTAATGCACCGTCTGTTTTAACCGCAGAGCGAGTCACAATAGTCCGATATATAAGCTTGAAGAACAAACAACCACGGCCGATGTGAATTGCCGTACAATATGACGGATATGACGGATGACGGATGCGACGGAAATACACTCGAGCAGATATGGTACCCCGAGCAGATATGGTACCTACACCGGACTCAGATGAAAATATTCGTGGTGGCCAAACGGCAGTACTACACTTCCGTTTGGTTGCCAGGCCTGGAAACACTTTTTCCCATTGACTTACATGCGGAAAGAGTGGTCTGTAAATCGTTGGATAATTTTTTTTAAACTAAATAAACTACCCAGTATGAACACTTGTATAGCCCTTATTAAAAACATTTGTTCCTCAAGTTGTAAAAATGTGCTAATAACGTTAGTCTGAGAGTTATTTTCTTCTGCATTATGAACGTGCATCTAACCCACGGGACCGCGCCGTCCGGCACGTTCATGTTACGTGTTCAGCATGGTCCCGACCAATCAGAGCACACTGTGCTCACAGGGAGGGTGGGGGCTGGATCTATTGGAGCTACAACGAGACGTTAAAGGCAGAGTGAAATTCAGTGAATACACGTAGTTTACAGAGATGGTGTATGAGAAACCAATGTGAGTTGCGTTTATCTTTACCCATGGATGCACAATAACAACGGACCCATATCGTCTTACTGCCATCCCACGGAGCTGTAATAATGGATATATTGCACATGTTTGCTGTAATTCATTATACTACATGGGCTGTATGATTAAATATTGTAACGTAAATGTTGTATTAAATAAAGTTAATATTACAGACGTTAGATTAACGTCCCTGTAGCTTCTTATTGCACTAAGAAGCTTATTGCACTGTATATATATATATATATATATATATATATATATATACAGTGCAATAATTCTTTTATGCTAAATGAAGCTCTGTTGCTTGGATATCTAGATCATGTTACAGCGTAATATAAGTACATAACGATAGATGTGTACATTAGCATAATTACTAGCTAGCCGCTAGCTGCTAACTGCCACCTTGTTAATATCAAATTCATCATAATAACAAATCATTTTATGTTACGTGTACGCAAATTGACGTGCTTGATGTGAACGAGCATTTTGGTTAAAGTTGCGCATGCGGTATGAGCGCACATATACGGGTACTTCTCAGGCATGCCGGATAATCTGTGACGTTTCGCTCTCTCAAAAATTGGACCATTTTGGCCCAATCCCAAACCATTCCCTCGACCCTACCCCTCCGTGAAGGAGTGAACTCCGTCTGTAGCCACACTCGCAGCTCAACGAGGCTCCCTCCTGTCAGATGGAGGGAGTAAATACAGCGGCAAGTTTTGGGACGGCCTCCCCTCTCTCCGGCAGAAACAGGAAATGCCGTAACTGTATGTAACAACGGTTTCAAATCAGCATCTCTTAGACAAAAAGTTTAAATGAATAATTCAAATAAAACTCCAAACATCTTTCATTGTGTGTCAAAGCTCTTTTAGTTTTAAACCTGATGTTTATAAGCTTCTTAGTTTTTGCAACGGTCTGTAAATATACACAACTTTATAATAAAATGCACACATTTACCTTTTTCTAGAATAAACACAGGTATGATCCTAAGTTAAAAACATAGGTTATCATGAGGTTGTTAACATCGCAATTTATCAGTGGATGTTTGCTGGAACTACTTGTTAACAGCTTGTTTCCTGACGGACACACACAGCGTGTACTAGAGTAAAAGTAAAAGTACTCAGGTCTTGTACTTGAGTAAAAGTAGAAGTACTCAGATCTTGTACTTGAGTAAAAGTAATAGTCCCAGAGTGTAGGAATACTCTTTTACAGTAAAAGTCCTGCATTCAAAATGTTCCTCAAGTAAAAGTAGAAAAGTATTATCATCAAAATATAGTGAAAGTAGCGACAGTAAAAGTAGTCATTGTGCAGATTGGTCCATTTCAGAATAATAGATATTACTGCAGGGTAGCTTGTGGATTTACTCCAGGTGGAACTAAAGTCGGAATTAACACTTGATTATATTTCACATCATTCATCCACATCTGTAAAGTAACTAAAGGTATTACATACATGGAGTGGAGGAAAAGTACAGCATGTACCTCTGAACTGTAGTGGAGTAGAAGAACAAAGTAGCAAAACATTGAAATACTTAAATAATGTACAAGTATCTCAAAATTGTGCCCAAGTATAGTACTTGTTGAGTTTATGAACTTAGTTACTTTACACCATGTGGCTATAAAGATAGAAAGACTTAAAGAGCCTGTGACACGAACCCAACAACTGTTGTGCAATGAAATAGTGGGCTACTAGTAATCTCGAACCGTCAGTTTAAAAAAGAAAAAGCGATACCGTTCCGATAAATATCAATAATTTCGAACATCGCGGGGAAATTCCTTCGACTCATTTTGAGGTTTTGGGGGAAGCCGGAAGTGACGTCAATGCGGGAACGCTTCACTGTGCGGCGAGAGAGCCAAACACGGACAAAGTGTGTTGTCATGCGTAGAAATTGTGAATTACTGAGTTTAGGCACGTTAATAACGTTTTAATGAAGTTGACTACAGTATATTCATATTTGTCAGTGCTTTCATGTCAATTCGGCGAACATAAACATAAATGCTCGTGGTGAAGATGATGATTAAATTAGGATTAAAAATCGGTAGTGAGAGCTGCTGAATTTCCTCCCGTCGGATGTGATATAAAAACAAATCGATTATTTTTGTAAAATCAAGTGGGTGAAACTACATTTATTAGTGCTTTCATGTCAATTCAGCGAACATATGATACATTAAATGATCGTGAGGATGATGATTTAAAAATCTTTTGTTTGAGCCGGTCTGCATTTCCTGATGAGAAAACAAACCTTAGCTTTTTGTAGTTGCAGACTCAGTGGTGTAGTGGGCGTTGGACGCGGGGGTACGCCGTACTACCACTTATTTGAAGCATGATTTCTTTTTTTAATAGTCTAATACATCTAAAATCATTGCCAGTGTTATCAGTTGCAAGTGTGTGTTTGTTGTAATAATGACGAAAACATAATAGGCAGATTTCACAGTAATTATAATAAAAACGTAGCTCAAGCATTTATGCAACTTGATTTGAAGCGTGTGTGTGTGAGGGGCAGAACTGTGTGTGTACGGTGACCAGGTGTCACCAGGGGAAAATTGTGTCACAGGCTCTTTAAAGAACAACTTCCAGGTTAAAGCAACCTGTGAATAAATGTGTAGGAAAATGATGAATACACTAGATTTTCCCAAAAATATACAGAAATATACACTACAGTGACATCTGGCGTCGTTTTTGTAAGAAATGTTCACTTCCGCATAAAAAAGCCTCGGCACGTGACCTCCCGCGTGTGACGTAACACGGGGGACACAAGGGGGAGAGCGGCCGGTGTAACGTATTAATAAACATGGATCCCAATGCTAGTTTCGACACAGAAGACACAGAAGAAGTTGAACAGGAATATTCGAATGCATATGACGGGCCACAACCTTATAATTATGAGCCTGCTAGGCTTCCAAGAGACCAGGAGCAGCCAAGGGTTAGAAGAAATAACGGCCATCGGAGAGAAATTGAGCTGTGGTGTGAGGAGAACCAGTGGAGAACTGGGCAGCTATCTTGGTGAGTGACCAGCGTTAGCTACAGAATGTTAGCTAACGTCACATCAAAACATTGTAAAGTTAGCTATCATATATCAGGCTATAACTAACGTAGCATTGATAATATAGTAACGTTACTGGCAGGACTGTTGATACTGATCCATAACAAAAACTAATGCGCAAGTATCAGCCGTATCTCGCGTTACCTAATGCAACTCCACACTACGGTACCGGAGGGGAGACGCGAGATACGGCTGATACTTGACGATCTGGCGGAGAAAGGTTGTGGAGCCTCCGTTGATATGCCGTTGTAAATGGCTTGATGGAAAGCAGGTGTGTAGTCGGGGAGGGTGCACAGCTGATTGCAGCAGGTGAGTGGAGGTTGAGCCGGGAGCCAGGAGTGACAGCCACCACGCACACACAAACAACACAGTACCGGAGGGGGGAGAGAGAGAGAGCAACGAAGGGGGGGGGGGGGGAGAGACAGAAGTAATACGGTTTCCTGATAAAGCTGTGGAGAGTATGTGCTGCAGGGAGGTGGATGCACAACGCACCCAGGAACGAACGCTAGCTCCGGTCCTTTTTACTGTGGACTCGATGTCCTGACAGGCTGGTATTTGTGCAACCTGCACAAATACAATACTGCACCAGGGCTCTCAAGTTTTGAACAGAGTTCAGAGTGAGATTTTGGCAGCGGTGTTTGGTACTCCAACTTCTGGCTCCCCTCAAAGTTCCCATGAAGCCCTCTGTACCGCGAATGTCAACGGGGGGGGTGCTAGTGGAGTATGAAGCCCTCTGTATCGCGAATGTTCCGGTACCCTGGAAAGAAATCTCTACGTGAGAAATACAAGGTGTGGCGTGTGAATGGAGTGAAATGCATGCTTGAGAGCTCTGCTGCACCATGATTACAAATGGTGAACTACAATGTAAAACTACCGAAAAATACCAGCTCACTAAAACACAACCGCTCTACTCAACGCAACTCTAATGAGAGCCGAGATGTGTCTCCTGCGTGATGTAATATGACGCGTTTGACGTATGATCTTAAAAAAAAGCCTTTTTTAAGAGCAGAGCTCAAAATTGCTCCTTTCCCTCTGAATTCCTGCCCTTATGTCTCGTAAAACATATCAAATCCTGCATTACATTTTTTAATTGTAATTTTCAAGCAAGTTTAAGCATAAATGTAGAAAAAATAAAAACCTGCAAGCTGTTCTTTAAGCCTTGCACAGAGGCATGAAAATACATTTTCAAAATGCTCAACAGTGCTGCCAAAATTATAAACTGACTGCTACACAATTTAAAATAAATGCTTTTATATATTTCTATTAGATGTGACTCTTTGGCGTTTCTGTTATTATTAACACTGCTGCTTTAGTTGTTCTGACTGCTAAAATCCTCTGTTATTCCGTGGGGTGGGGGAGCCGGGGGCTCGGATCCTTGTCACCTTGACCTGATGAGTTTGCATCCCTGTATGTTAAAAAGCCTCAGTCACCTTATATCATGTAATAAAAACATCTCAGGTCAGTAACACTCAAAGCTAAATGTGCAATACCATGTTCAGCTATGTTACTATTTATAATGTTATTGTTGTTACATCAGAAGATGTACATATTGGAATGATTTCTTAACTTACAGTAGGCTATTTTTTACAATGTGTGTTGGAAGGATTTATTAAATTACTATGAATATTGTCATTGTTGAAGGCTTTTAGAGAAGGGTGAACTATAAGCCTGAATTACATAACATTTTATACCTAAAAACATAAAAGCCACAATAAATGAATCACAATTATTCTAGTTATTTTTACCTCCCGTATTGCTTTCAACCCACCAGCTTTTATGGTGTTGTTACGTCACTAACTGTAAGCTTGTCACATACAGTCTATGGTCACTCAGAGTAACCTACAGTTAATTTAGCTGCTGGAGAAGAAAGATCAGGGGGGGAGAGAGCTGTGGTTGATGGGCCATTAGTTGTGTAAATACACAGCTGAGAGCTGCCGTTTCATTCAGACTGTTTAAAAAACGGTAACAACGGACTATTTTTCTTAGCGGATGCATTTCAATTTAAATCAATACATACAACTATTTTTTAAATCAATAAAAACATTTTCTAAATCCATAAAAGCATTTCAATTAATACTGGGAGTCATGTCGTTACTTTGTTGAGAATGTGGCCGTGTAATAAGAGGGATAATTTGCAGCGACTTGTTCCTTATGGGGAAAATAGCACCCGTCATGCAGATCAGGATCCCTCCGCCACGCTTTGGGATCCTGATCTGCCGACGAGGCTCCATTAAAATATAAATATTTTTAGTGAATTACTGAGTTTAGGCACGTTAATAACGTTTTAATGAAGTTGAATACAGTATATTCATATGTGTCAGTGATTTCATGTCAATTCGGCGAACATAAACATAAATGATCGTGGTGAAGATGATGATTAAATTAGGATTAAAAATCGAGAGCCGGGCTGCATTTCCTCCTGTTCATTTTTTTTCGACTAAACAACATTATTTTGTTAAATAACAACATGGTGATGTTTTGTAAATGATTACATGTCTCTTATTTAGAACAGAGTATGATATCCGTGACATATGGATCTTAACAAAGTTCCGCTGTACATCCAGCGTACTGTATCCGACTTTATTTCACATGAGCTCCAGTGTGGAACCCCACTGCACCCCCTGGTGGATCAATGATCCATTGCAGCTGGCTTCATTATAATTACATTTATCTATCACGGGTGCGGTCTCAAGTCAATCTGGAGGTTTTCCCTTGAGCGAGGGCAGATCACGTACCAATCACGGCCCTCGCGTTTCAAACTGTCTGAAATGAATCGCTACATCTGAATAAACATCAGGTTTAAAACTAAAAGAGCTTTACAAAACACAATGAAATATGTTTGGAGTTTTATTTGAGTTATTCATTTAAATGTTTTGTCAAAGAGATGCTGATTTGAAACCGTTGTTACATACAGTTACGGCATTTCCTGTTTCTGCCGGAGAGAGGGGAGTCCGTCCCAAAGCTTGCCGCTGTATTTACTCCCTCCATCTGACAGGAGGGAGCCTCGTTGAGCTGCGAGTGTGGCTACAGACCATACGGAGTTCACTCCGTCACGGAGGTGTAGGGTCGAGGGAGTGGTTTGGGATTGGGCCTTATTATACATCCATGGTGCGGACTGTCACTCCTGTTGACACGGACAACGTCAGCGAAATAGTGGACTGCAACCAGCCACGCCCCGACAAATGGGGTCACGCCGGCCAATCACAAAGCTTTGATGCGTTCAAGTGCATTATTCTGGTACAGGAAGATTATGTTATAGGACATTAACGATAAAACAGAATATTGTTGTTCTATTTTTAGACACATCTCGCGATCGACTGGGAATCCCGATCGCGATCGACTAGTTGGGCACCCAGTGAAAGAAAACATGGAAGCAAAATAGACCAAAATAACAAAATGTACAAGTAGGCTACATGAAAAAACTATCTTTTTATTAACAGTAACTTCATAATTTAGATTGTTGGCTTTAATAACTTAATTTAATAACTATGAATTGCACTAGTTTGTTGTCTGCTCTTGTCCTTAGTGAATACTAAAGAAAACCATTGTCTCTGTGTTAGATGATTATTTTGTAGAATTCTGTTGAGTATTAAACAATTGCGTGAGTGTGAGGGTATTCAAAAAAAAATTGGTCAGTAAGTCAGAGATGTGCAACTATATTTAACTTTTTGTTTAAAAATATTTTTTTAGAAATGATTATGGGAAGTGCCTTTTTTCTCACTTGAGCTCCCGCCCCCCAAAATGTCTGTGCACGTCCCTGGTTAGTAGTTTCACAGAAAACATTTGAAAAGGAAAAATTCCAGAGAACTTCAGATATGACTTGTTGTTCCTAGTATGACTGTTCATATGAAAATGTGGTTGCTTCTTTATTTAAATGGTATGCCTTTGAATGCTTTTCTTGTGTGTTACAATCAGTTGCTTTTGTTGCTACTTAATGTGGTCAACATTCAGAATGTGCCTATTTATTTAAACTTGTTCATTCAATTGTATGTATTATTTGTTTCTACTAGATGGTACTGTTTGCTGGTGTTGAATAAAAGAGGTTAGCAACTGACTTTGTGATACACTCATAATGTATACTGGCTGTTGCTCCTCTGCTGTTAATGTTACAGCACTTCAACAGGCAACCCATTTGTATGCACAAGCCCAATAATGATATGCTTTAAAATAAAAAGGCTCCTATTCATGAACAGTTTAATTACAGTCCTGATTTTGGGGACTCTTTGCAGTTTTATATAAAATGTCAATAGTTGTATAAGTGGAATAAAAACACATTTCAAGAGGGACAATTTGGTAAAAATCTTAGGATCTCCTCCTTTTTCTTAGTTTTTTAAAATTTTTATATTTGTCTTTTATTTGACTGTTTGTTTTGTATCCAGCCTTGTTTCAAATCAAGCAAGGTTGCAGTGATTCTGTGAACTTAAGATGTGAAACAGTTACAATCACAAGAAGTTGTGCTTTTAAGGTAGAGTGAGGGTTCAAACAAGGAACAAAGATCCTCACAGACTATGTTTGATGTTTTTAAGGACCATCATCTCAAACATGATAATGTGATAATAACGACATTATTGAAAATTATAGTTTCACTTTTACACTTTTTTGTACAGTCTTTTTAAACAAAAACACAAGAAATGCAAAATGATGCAGCTGTCCTTTTTTATTCCATCCGACCAAAATGATTAAAGTATAGTAAATATCTTGTGTGTTAATGTGATTATCTGTATATACTCTGTAGTGGCCGTTTGTCCTAAACTTAAACTCAAAATAAGTTAAAACCTTCAAACGGATCACTTCTGGCACCCTGGGCAGGTAATGTACGCAGTGTAGAAAGTCAACCAATTTCCAGGCATGGGTTCTGTCGTTGAGGCTGGTTTTATTGTTTTCTCGGTCACAAACAATTCTTTCTCCTTGTACAAACAATCCTCTCTCGTGCTGGTAAAAAACCATGTGCCCATTACCCAGGTGCAAAAACAGGTGGTCTGCCACTTCCTGCCTATATACACCCTTACGTGTGCTCACCACTACCTCCAGGTGTCTAAACCAAAAATCACACTAAATAAATTAACCCAAATAAAGACTAACATATAAAGCAAAGAAATTAACTAAACAAATTATTATTAACTTAACAGAATATTACCACAAATATATACTTCTAATGTGAGCAAAATCATAATAAACAAATTAAATGACAAACTACAATTACTATATGCAAAAGACTGTGTAGCTCTAACACTCCGGCCCCTAATTGGGCATTTATCACAATTACTAGACTTAAAAAACATGGAGCTACACACTAAACATGCATTCTCAGGCACTGATGTCTTCTCTGGCAAACCTATGAAGGAAAGGTGTTATTGATGGAAAGAGACAGAGAGAGAGGCAAAGAGAAAGATAGAGAGTCCATGCGGTCACAGTGTTGCCTCCAGCAGCAGGCACAGCTTCGTCACAGGCCTCTCCAGGATACTGGTCTTTGTTTGGAGACGCACAGAGCGCACATGGCCATTCACATCTGCTCTGACTTCTAAAACTCTCCCCATCATCCAAGATCCTCTTGGGGCTGTAGCGTCTGCCACAAGAACAACATCTCCAGGTATGAGGTTTCTTCTTAGTGCTGTCCATTTTTGTCTCTGTTGCATCAATGGCAGGTACTCAGAAACCCACCTCTTCCAGAAGAGTTGCGCCATGTACTGTATCTGCTTCCATCTTCTCCTAACATACAAATCATTTCTGTCAAACAGTCCTGGTGGCATAACTGGTTTGTTTTTCAACAACAGAACATGATTCGGAGTAAGGGCTTCCAAGTCATTCGCATCACCTGAGGCCTTTGTGATAGGTCTATCATTCAATATTGCCTCAACTTCACAAAACATTGTTTGGAGTCCTTCATCGTCCAAGGTTTGCTGTTTAAGGACTGAGTTAAGCACATTCTTCACTGAGCGAATCAGGCGCTCCCAAACACCACCTTGATGTGAAGCTGATGGGGTGTTGAATCTCCATTCTATGCCGTCCTGAAGAAGGGCTCCTTGGATTTTGTCATGATTCAGAGCAATCATATTCTCCTTGAGCTCACGGCTAGCTCCAATAAAGTTGGTTCCATTGTCAGACCTGAGAGTGGAGACTGGGCCTCGTCTGCAGATGAATCTTCTCACTGAATTTATACAGGAGTCCGTATCCAGCGTGTGTGCTACTTCCAAGTGTACAGCGCGGCTGGTCATACATGTGAAGAGCACTCCATATCTTTTGAGAAGACCCCTGCCTCTTTTAACTTCAATGGGCCCAAAATAATCAACGCCAACATGAGTGAAGGGAGCTTCATCAGGCAACACTCTCTCGACAGGTAAGTCAGACATTTTTTGTTCAAGGAGTCTTCCTCTTTGGCGTCGGCAAACTACACAATCTGATATGACTTTTCTGGCAGCAGAGTTTGCATTTATAATCCAATACTTCCGCATTAATCTGGACAATATGTAGTTTCTTCCAGCATGACCTAGCTGCTGATGAATGTGGCGCAGAATCAATGTGGATACATGCAGGTCTTTGGACAGAATAGCAGGACGTTTAGATTCAACTGGCAGCGAGGACTTGCTAAGCCGACCGCCAACTCTGAGGATCTCACCTTCCATCACTGGGTCCAATCTGTACAGGGGACTGTCTTTGGATATGGTTTTCACACCACTCTGCAGCGAGGTGATTTCCTCCTTGAACCGTTGATGTTGCACATACTGGATGATTGTCAGCTCTGCTCTGGTCACATCTTGAGGTATCAGACTCTGTCCTTTAAGTGTAGACTTAAAGCTCTTCATTTGGCTTTTAACCTGTTGTTGACTGAGTTCAGCAGAAGCACAAAGCTCCTTTCTCTTATGTCCCAATAACACAAGAGTCTCCTTGAACTTAAGAAGCCAAGCAACAGCTACTTGCAGTCTCTTCCAAGATGAAAAGTGATGAATCAGGTGGCTCATAGCATTGTCTGTGTCTTTAACAACAGCATTCACAGTCAAGTCCCTTTTTATCTCAGGGTCAGCACCAGGGATCATCTGAACATCTACGTCCAATTTAGGCCATTCATCCTCGGACTTGTAGAGGAAATCAGGTCCCATCATCCATCTCCTTCCATTCAGGAGGTCCTCTGCCCTCATTCCTCTTGACGCCTCATCTGCAGGGTTCTCCTTAGTCCCTACATACCTCCACTGGTCAACATCAGTTGCCTCTCTGATGACTGCAATTCGATTGGCCACAAAAGTATGGAATCGCCGGCTTTCATTGCATATGTATTTCAGGACTGTTGTGCTACTAACAATATCCATGAACTTAATGTCTTCTCTGGACATTTCCAACTGCTCTTCTGACGACCTCTCATTGAAGTCATGGTTATATTGTTGTACAAGCATTTCTTGCAGGTGTTCAACAGAGATATGGTTTGCTGATACGGAAGAATAGCCACTCTTACTTCTGCAGCCTCCACCATGAAGAGGACCATTAAGGACCCAGCCAACTCTGGTTCTGACAGCATAAGGCCCTTCATTCTGGCTGTTTATCACCTCCCACGGCTCCAAGACCTTCGGGGCGTCAGTTCCAATAAGCAGGTCAACACTTGCATGAATGTCATAGAGTTGTACATCCTTCAAATACAGCCATGGATCAAGATCTGCTTGTCGTGGAATGTTAAGAGTAGACACAGGCATAGTTCTTTGAGTTAAAACATCAGGAAGCTCTATAAAATCTTCAGCACCCATACCAGACACTTCAAGACCCGACAAAACGTGAGTATCCACAACTTTTCGTTGTCCCATTGTTTTTAACAGGATGCTTGTCTTCTTACCCCGCAAATCCAGTCTTTTTGCCATGGCTTCAGTACAAAATGTGCCGGAACTGCCCGGATCCAAGAAAGCATATGTATGCATGGTCTTGTTTGTCAGTTTACTTCTGACCTTTACTGCAACAATTGAAAAGGTGGAATCATCTTCCACACCGGCCCCAATGTGGCCACACGTCTGAGAGGTTACATTTGGCTCATTTGGAGGACTCAGAGAAGGTTTGGCTTGTTTTTCGGATGTGCCTTTATCCGGTCTTTCAATGTGGAGGACTCCAGGGTGTTTCTGGTGACATACATAACAATCCAATCGACTCCTGCAGTCTTTGCTTGTATGGCCTACCTTCAGGCAACCGAAACAAATGCCCTTGTCCTTGATGAAGCTGATCTTTTCCCGCTGTACTTTGGCCTTAAACTGCCAGCACTGATCCAGTGTGTGGCTCCTCTGCAGGCAGAACAGACAGCAATGAGTGGAGGTGATTTTATTAGTATATCCTGCAGGCCGTGCCATAGCGTCTTCCCTCATAGGAGTGACATTTGTAGCGTAGCTGCTTCCCTTCCTTCTGTCTCCTGGCTGGCTGCTTTTGATGACTTTGGGGATATTATGTTGAGAGTCTTGGATGTTTCCAAAAACTGGATCTGAGGCAACTTTCACTTGTTTCTCAATACAATTTACGAGATCGATGAATGTAGCCCTCTCCCCCCTTCTTTCCTTCAGATCACATGCAACATTCCTCCATTTCTCTCTCAGTTTGTAAGGAAGTTTTAAAATGATGCTTCTCATGTTAGATGGTAAGTCCAGTTCCCTCATATACCTCACTTGTTCTGTTAGATTTGTACATCCTCGGAGAAACAGAGCGAATGATTGTAATCCTTTGATATCTTCACTTTTAATAGGGGTCCAGTTAAATATTTTCTCCATATAAGCATATGCAACTTTATGTTCATCTCCAAAGTGCTGTGCGAGAAGACTTTTGGCTCTTTGATAGCCTTGATCTGGAGGTAGATGCTGACAACTATGCACAAGGTCTTTAGGCTGCCCCCTAGTGTACTGCTCCAGGAAGTGCAAACAGTCGCTCTGATTGTTGGTTTTCTTCTCTACTGCATTTTCGAAAGCTCTAATGAAGGAGTCATATTGAATAGGGTCTCCATCAAAAACAGGGAGATTTCTTGTAGGGAGAGCAGAGTACATATTTTGCTGAACCAACAATGCAGTGATTTCGTTTTGTTTGTGCATAATGCTCATCATGTCATTCTGATTGTTACCAGCAGTCTGTCTTTCTAGATATGGAGCTTCTGGCTTAGCAGGCCTTTCATCCATTTGTGCAGCATATGCAGATCTTTCTTTTTGCCTTACAACTAGTGCAGGATCAAGGGGGGCTCGGACATGATTTTCATGTGGGACAAAAGTGTTGGCTTGGGGATTTAAACTGATGGACCTTTGAGCTTTGCTTCTCTCCAAATAGGAGTTCATTCCATCAGATCGAGCCGACCCACACCGTGAAGAGTTCCTTTCTAAAACTTGAATCTTTGCATTAGTTGCCGCTAAATCAGTTTCAAGCGCCAATTGCTCCTTTTCCCTGCGGAGACTTTCCTCTTGTGCTTCAATGTGATGCATCTTTTTTAAACCTTCAGAGCGTTTGAGAAGAACTGCTTTTTCGGCCTCCGCCTTAATGCGCGCTGTGGATGTTGCAGACGTCTTTGATACACCAGTTGCACGTGATTTTACAGAACTTCCTTTTACACTTGAGATGTTAGAAATACTATCCTCAGGTCTTATTTCATCAACACATTCTACGTCGGAAGGTTGAGGTTCAATTGGCTTCGAATATGGACGACCGATTTTAGACAGCCACTGCTTTACCTCTTCAATAAATTCACGACATGATTTCATCTTTTTCTCAAAGTTCGTAGTTTTTGCCTGAAGTGTTTGATCATCTTTTGGTAGAGGCATTTCCATAAACACTTCGTGCAAACTGCATGCATCTTCGTAACACTTAATGAACAAAGCGAGCTGAGCGTTTACTGCATCGGCATTGTCGTTTAATTCTAGTAGAGGACGTATTTTATCCATTAGCTTTTTAGCCTGCTTAGTTTTTGCAGTGCGTTTCTCTTGACAATTTTGTATGTAAAAGCATATTCCTTTTGCGGTCAGTTTAATTGACCGTCTTGATGCTGGCCTTTCCTCATCGGATGCCGCTGACTCGTCACTCATCTTATACACTTGCGGATAACACTGCGGTCCCGCAATCAGGCAATAAGTCGAGCAAAAGGTGGCAACACTATCGAAAACAACTTGGTTTAAAACGAACAGTTCTTTTTCATCCACATAAGTCACAAGCTGGGCCTACACAAGGCTTTATCTTCTCATGAATGAAGGCCGTCTCTTGCGTCAATAATCCAACAAAGCGCACAGCGAATTAAAGCAGTCCAAGTTTATAACTGAGTCTTTTCATAAAATACTGATTTTCACCATCTTCCTATATGGCGTTTTAAAACAGTGTACATACCATGTGGAGATTTCTTAGATCTGGACCAGGTCTTTGTCTCTCAACAGCAGATGCTCCATGAAAAATGATTAAAACAATCCAAGTTCCTTTCCCATCGGAAAGCCCACTCCAATAGCAGGTCCGCAGGATCGTATTCCAAGGAAAGTTCTTCTTTCTTTAATCCATGAGCGGGTTTTTTACTTGATGTAGTGGCCGTTTGTCCTAAACTTAAACTCAAAATAAGTTAAAACCTTCAAACGGATCACTTCTGGCACCCTGGGCAGGTAATGTACGCAGTGTAGAAAGTCAACCAATTTCCAGGCATGGGTTCTGTCGTTGAGGCTGGTTTTATTGTTTTCTCGGTCACAAACAATTCTTTCTCCTTGTACAAACAATCCTCTCTCGTGCTGGTAAAAAACCATGTGCCCATTACCCAGGTGCAAAAACAGGTGGTCTGCCACTTCCTGCCTATATACACCCTTACGTGTGCTCACCACTACCTCCAGGTGTCTAAACCAAAAATCACACTAAATAAATTAACCCAAATAAAGACTAACATATAAAGCAAAGAAATTAACTAAACAAATTATTATTAACTTAACAGAATATTACCACAAATATATACTTCTAATGTGAGCAAAATCATAATAAACAAATTAAATGACAAACTACAATTACTATATGCAAAAGACTGTGTAGCTCTAACATACTCATATAAATACTATAGTTAATGAAAACTTCAAATCAAACTTTTGTCATATTTATGTTACGCCTTCAAAATATCTTGCTTTGAACCACATTTTCCAGATAAATGTGGTATGCAGAACATTTCATCAATGATGAACCGCATGTTACCGTAAACACAGAAGAAATGAATAAACCAGAAATGTAGGTAGAAATGATTAATACGTGCTGTGACCGTTAGTTGTGCCCTTGATGCAACACTCTTTTC
>NW_027639847.1:0-45000 GCF_949606895.1 Notothenia rossii
GAATTGCTGTGGCAAATAAACAACCTTAAGAGTCACATGCATAAAATGTGAATCACATGAGTAAGGGGGATGACAGTGGAGATGAGGAAAAGAGAGGACTTGTGTGTAAAGTGTATTGTGCCTTAAAGAAGCCCCTCGGAGGGTAATTCTCATTAACTGACATTAAATATTGAATAACCTGCACCGCTAAAGTCCATGTATAGGTAGGTTGGTTCTAGTAGACTAATTATTTGTGAGTTTTAGGATATTGCTTGATAAGTCACCTGTGGAAAGAAAATCATATCAGATGTCGGATAAAGTTATCACATCACTTTTGAGGTCAAGCCCTTTGAATCGCTTCAGAAAACACCACCGAGTAGCATCACAAAATATTTGTTCTAACCGAACGCCATTTGACGTTTGTCGGCATTTTGGAAGATGAGAGCAGAGAATGTTGTTAAGTAAAAGACTGACAACATAGTGAATTTCATTTGAAACCTGTATCACTCAAATTAAGCGTTTTACACTGTGGTGTTTCAGCGCCGATCTTTTTTTTAGATCGATTCATTCATTTCCATTTAAAGCCAAACCAACCTCTCAAGTAGAACTTAGATCAGCAGCAATGCTTCAAAAGGTAAACGAAAAACAACATATTGAATTTCATTTTATACCTGAAGAGCTCAAATGAAATCCTGAACATGGTGATATTTTGGACTCTAAAACGGTTTCATCGCTAGATACATTTCAGACAAATTCATTCATTTGGAGTAAAAGCTGAGGATGACCTCTCAAGTACAACTTATATCAGCAGCAATGCTCTAAAGAAGATGGTGTTGGTAACCCTTTATGATCTGTATGATAATCCACGTGTACACTATACCTTAAGTGCGCATGCTTTTTCACGAGAGCAGTTGGAAAATGCGGATTTTAGGGCAAACACTGATTCCACACTTGAAATAAATACATAAATAAATATATAACATTGAGTTGTTAATAAATAATATGAGGCAAGTTGAAGAGAATAACTCAGGGATAGTCTGTGATCCGCATGGCCGAGCTCTGTGCAGTTTAATATCATGCAGTGTATGAAAACAGCCAGTCTGACGAGAGATACAATACAGCCATTGTCTGAATGTGTGTATCTTATCTTACTCCAAGTGAAATATGTAATAGCATGGTTTCCCCGGCTGATGAGCCCGTGAGGCCGTAATGTCTTTGTAAGTTTCCATTCTGTGTATTTTGGGGTGAAGGGGAGGGTGCACAGAGATTATCTGGCGACCGTACAGAGGCTCAGTGTTTGAATTATCTCCAGCTCTGCCGGGCAATGTAAGATAAGAACCACTGTGTATTGCACTAGACAGATGATTTATCAAGTAGAGGAGAGATTCTATTATACGAGGTGTAGAATAACTTTGTTACAGTGCTCAGCTGTACAGCGTCATCGCTGCTGACGTTTAGCGCTAGAGAAGCTCCCATATGATCCAGTTAATGCACAACAGATGGATACTATAACTTAAATAATCCATTACACATCGATCCACAATACTGAAGATGGCATGTCAACATTGCTACCAAATCATTAGCAAACATAAGAGTTCTTTGTGTTGTGCTTTGCTTTAGCCTGCTGTCAATTGAGATTATTCTGTCATTTTACGAGTGGAAGCCAACGTTTTCTTTTTAAAACAACACATTTTGGGCCATGCATTATCAATTATGTTCAAAAATTAGCTGCTTTATTTAGCAGATGCCTACATTTATATTTTGGGGAATTCTGTCTCCACACAGCCGTAAAGTTTTTTTTTTTAGAAGAGGGACTGACAAGCTTACTAATAATCAAATTTGCTGGCTTTGATGCTTTTCTTTCTCTTTGATACACTTGCACACAGGGACCTTTGTTAGCCAGTGGCTCGTGGACATATGAGCGTGCATAGACATGGGGACATATTAGCTCTCTGAAGTGACACACTTTCCCCCCCCACGCAATGTCAAAAAGGACACTTTATATGAAAGCTAACATGGCAATTAGGCCAGCATTCGTGAGTTTACGGTGTAGCTGATTTGAAATAATGAATGTGTCACAAACTGGAGTTTCTTATACCAAATGAAATTGGTGATGTGCTATTACTCTTTCCATGTGTTGAACCTAGAGTGAACCTGTGCCTTGTTGGGTGTCGTCTTGAGGAATTCAGAGGGGGAAAGAGAAGAGACTTTTTTTGACCTTTTTCTTTTTACATATAAATACAGTAATTACAATACTTTTGTCAAAAATCGCCATCAACTCTCTGATTGTAATCATGTTAACTTACTATGTACACATGTTGCCACAAAGGAACATCATCTGTGTATTTTTTAAGTGCTAAGAAGTGTTAGGATTTTGATGTTTACATGTACGGTTCAGCTCCCAAGCACAACAAGGGGATACATTTAAAACAGCAGTCTCTCTTCAAGTGTATGGGGGTGGCTTCAATGCATGAGATATAATGACACCATGAAATGAACAATGATAACCCAAGAGTAAATGCAGGTACTGTACGAGTCAGTAGTATTGATTAAATGAATGCAAACATTTCATAGTTATCAAAAGAACATTCCTTCACTTGCTTCGTTTGCTCAAAGGAAAGTCCACATGTCATTTATTTGTCCTTGGAGTTGTGTTTTAATCCAGGCGGCTAGTGTGGAATATCAATTTTGAACCATGTGCAGATCCAGACAATGTGTATATTTTTTCCTTAGTTTATGTTTAGGTTTAACCTGCTTGTTTGGATGACTCCGCTGGCCGTATACTTGTCGTATTGTGCTGTCTCTTTTGTTAGCTTGTCGTCAGCGGGCCGCTGTACCATGAAGGTGCAGGTCACGTCTATCAACGCCGTGTGACGTCCTTTATATCGTCTTCTCTGCGCTTCAGTGGACCTGGAAAATAACTGCAGCCACTTCATAATCTGTGCTTTTGTATTGTACCTCTGTACTGTTTTAGTCCATGTTTCAAAAATGTCAGATCCAGTCAAGAGGATTAAACTCCTCTTCAAGGCCAAAATGTCCTTTTTCTCTGATGATTAAGACATGAGCGCTGGTTGCACTTATCAAGAGACTCCGACGGTTTCTTTCTCTGCCGGTCCAAGGCCGACCTCCTGCAATAGAAAGGATTAAGATAAGCTGAGAAAGAGCGCTAAGCCTTAATTAAGTTAATTGAATCTGTTTATTTAGGAGACATTCATTAATGGACAACATCTGCTTGTAATTGGGCCCCTACAGAAAGCACAAATGTACAATTGTAAGAATGAAAAACACCTGCTCTTTTTTAAATATTACTGAGTGAGACCAGGTAAAAAAATGTCTTCACATTCCCATTTCACCTTCTTAAGAAAATGGTTCCTAAAGGTGGTTCAGGTCTGCAATAGAGTGGTGCAGTGAAAGACCCAGAAGTTCAGAAGGACTCCCTCAACAAAAAGCAATCAAATATTTCTATTTGATTTTAAAATATTGTAATAATAATATCTGTGGCAAATACATGTGTCTGATACTTACAGGGTTTGTTCAGCAGCATAGTCTCCCCGTATTAAAACCAGTTTTATGATTTTTGAAGAATACATGCAATCTCCAGAAGTAAAAAGCTAACGTGAGGCTAACAAACAACATGGCGGTCACATGACTCTGCGTCACTGGCTAATCGCTTCACGTGCAACATTAGCCGTCTCATTTAGTCACTTGCTAGGAACTGCTGTTTGGAAAAACACATAGAAGCTTCGGGCATCCACCAGTGGGGTATTTACTGATGCATTTTATGTTGTAGAATACAACTTGAAAATCTTATACAAAGCTTTTATTAACCACAGGCCTTATTTTGTGGCATCTAACCGTTCAAGAAACGGTTGACTTTGAGATGAGGGAACCGGAAATGGTTAAATGCTAAATCATTTCCGGGTTTTAGGACTCATTTCTGTGTCACTTTGTAGAAAGTTCAAAATGTACTGTAATAAGCATTATTATTTACCTGCATCTGGGGGAGTCATATTTCCACATTGGGGTCTGTGAATCCCTTTTTCCCCTCATTTACAAGGACAGGTTTCTCCGTTCTTGTGTGCCATACGAGTATCTGTCGAGAAAACCAAACATAAACAACGGCAACATTAGTGACATGCTGTTTCCTTAATGCACCCATTCAGGCCGCTCTTCCTTTCAGCAGCCACTCTGCCTCATGTTCTTCAAACCCTGGTTATAGCTCTAGCAGAACATACACCACCACAGGGTCTGTCTTTGTGTAAAAAGCTACTTGAGCGTGAACTTTGCATTAGGAGGGAGTGAAGAGGAACTACACGCCATGTGTTACGACACAACCCTCTTGGGTTAGTGTGTGTAAAGTCCTCTACTGCCCATAGGACAATAGCTACCTTCACATGACAGCCAAGTGAAGACGTTTCGACACAGTGTGTATGAGCTTTTGCCTTTGCAGTTGTGCTACAGTTCTTCTGGGCATGGGATTGTGCTGGAGACCGAGTTCATCTGGCCCCCGAGACCGGACAAACATCCAGGAAAAGCATGGCAAGTGGAACAGGGGAGGGAAAAAAACTGTCAAGCTCATTTTCTCTCTGTGTTGGATCCCTCCTCCCTTTCATCTCTCCATGGCGTCCGCTATGAATTATGCATAGGGCGTGTTTGAAATGTGCCAAGAGCCCACTCCCACTTTGCTCAGGTGTAGGGGGAGGTTAATAGTCAGACTTGCATTTGAAGTGGATGATTATAAGAAAGAGAGATGCCCGTGCACGACTTTCCATTTATTTCTTCCTCTCTTCCTCCCTCTCTCCTGTCTGTCTGTCCCTGCACTCATCTGTAATCAGTGTGACGTCCCTACCTCCCCTTTCCTCCCAACTCCAATTCCGCTCTCTCAGCCGTTCCCTGAATCCCCTCTTTTCATTTCCCCCTCTGAATGGCTGCGGGAGAGCAGGAGAAAAAGCTGGCTGAAAGTATCCCTCTCTCTCTTCCTTTCCCCCCTTTCTCTCTTTGTCTCTCAGTGTGTGTGTGTGTGTGTGTGTGTGTGTGTGTGTGTGTGTGTGTGTGTGTGTGTGTGTGTGTGTGTGTGTGTGTGTGTGTGTGTGTGTGTGTGTGTGTGTGTGTGTGTGTGTGTGTGTGTGTGTGTGTGTGTGTGTGTGTGTGTGTGTGTGTGTGTGTGTGTGTGTGTGTGTGTGTGTGTGTGTGTGTGTGTGTGTGTGTGTGTGTGTGTGTGTGTGTGTAGGGGTGATTGTGGTGTGAATCCTGGCTAACAAAAGCCCTCTGGTTGACTACTCTTTGCCCAGAGAGAGACTTAGTGATGTGACCCAGACCAAAGGCTGGATGCAGGAATGGTGGAGTGGGGATGGAGGAAAATGTTGCTGCTGCTACCTTCAAGCCTTTCTCTCTGTGTGTGTGTGTGTGTGTGTGTGTGTGTGTGTGTGTGTGTGTGTGTGTGTGTGTGTGTGTGTGTGTGTGTGTGTGTGTGTGTGTGTGTGTGTGTGTGTGTGTGTGTGTGTGTGTGTGTTCAAGGGTGAATGGAATTTTCATAGATTTTCTGTCAAAACATTTATTGATTTATTCCCATATATATAACATATGACATATTTTGTCATCGTGATTACTGATCAATAAAAAGCGACTACAGGCACACCAATTAGGAAGCAAGTTCAATGTAATCTGGTTGTCAAGTTATGTCCTTGACATAACTTGACAGGTGGCAACATGCCAAGTTGTTGACATGTTGCCACAGTTCATTTCCCTTATATGCAGTGAGTTAGATAAGAATATTTAATATCTGTGTGTTAAATACGCTGATTAATGTGTTAAATAATCAGCAGTCTGTAAACTCATCTTTGCAAAACATAAAGACTGGAAGTTAGCATGGCAGGAAGGTGAACAAGTGTTTTTGAAAATGATTCCTGTAATAAGACAAGGTTGAATGCCCTATAACGAAGCCATATTGTATATACTGTAATTGTTGGAAGTTGTGGTTTTGATGATTCGTATGACTGCCCTACATCATCAAGGCAGTGTGCTTGCCATGGTGTTGGTAGCACAGAGCTACAGAGTTTGCTCTCACATAACTTCTGAGAACCTAACAATTCTCTCTGTTGCTAAGGGTGACATTCAAAGGGGAGCCTCTGAAAATAGATTATGGTTTGTTTCCACTTTGTTCATTCTGAATATGAATTACTGGGAAAAATATTTGACCAAGATGGTTCAGCATACAGATTCAGCAAGAGGTTTTAAAAGTTGGATCATTAGTGTGATACAGCCAGTGGTGGGAAGTAAGTATTCCCATTTTTCTTTCAACTCAACTCTAAATGATAAAGTAACATATTGTAAGTTTTGCTCCACTCAGCTGTAGATACTTAGAAGTGTATTAAGATTTTACATTCAACACAGATATGGTATGTCTATTAAATATTGAACCAACATGATTGGTTTGTGACCTCTTACAAAAAGCAGTGTGTTGTTGCGGCTGCTTGTTATGTTTCAAAATAACACTTTGATGTCAAATTCTCCAATAATTCACAAGACCTACGTTGTTCGACCTTTGTAAATTTGTGTTTTAGTCGGAATTTGAATGCAGCATTGATGTATTGGTAGAGGCTCTGAATACTTTACCGCCACCGTCTACAGCAGCTTTATTACATTTAAATCAGTCCATCCTTACAAACAATTTAGAAACATACATTTACCGCTTACTGCTTAAGTCAAGGTGCTAAACATTGAAAAAAGGGGATTACCTTAGTGCAATTTTCTGCTTTAGGTTCCAGGTCGTTAAGTGTTACAAGCTCTCGGAGCAAACTACTCTCCTGGTAGCCACCCTTCACCCCGCGAAGCTTAAAATATGCCTGCGGCTTGAAGAGGATGAGCCTCATGTTGATGGCAAAGCCGGCCATGTCGATGGCAAATGGCCGATGGGGGTCGAACACCGTCTTCCAGCCATAGACCTTTCCAGCTGCATTGACCTTGGGGGACTCGTACCGCAAGCCGCCCACAAAGGCCACAGGCCACACTGAGACTTTCCGAGTGGATCTCATCTAGGGAGAGAAAAGACAACAAAAAAATGGAGGAAGGAAGAGAGGGAATCAATCATCTGACAAAGTGTACATGACAGAGAGACAGGAGCATCAGCTGCCAGCATTACAGCGGTGCAGAAGGTTTTTTAGAGCTGCTGCTATTATTCATTCTGAAAGACGGTGAATATTGACCAAGCTTTTATACCATGCGCAGCTGTCACATTGATGGCAGATCCCACATATTGTTCAACAGCTGCCCAACAATGAGATAATTGGACAAAACCGTCTTAAAAGGAACGATTGTGCCAAGCGGGTTTGAAGGAGCCAAGCCATTAGAGCAGGTGGCTCTAGTCGCTGATTGGCTGGTGAGATTCTTTAAGGTTGAGCACTGCCATCGTCTTTTCTTTTTTTTTTTGTCCTTTAATCTTCCAGCATCAAACGATCTTGCTGCCCTTTTCTTTGTCTGCTTCTCAGTGACCAATTCTAGCAAGAACTGCTTCAGTCATAAAGAAGGTACATTTTGACCAGAAAGGAAGGGGAAACAGCTATTCAATCAATGCAGCAGAAATAATGATGCTGGTGCCTCTGTACGGGAAGGTACATTTGAAAGATGCATGTGCATGTACAGTATAAGAAACATTAGAATGATTGCATGGATATAGAAAACGTCTTGGTCAGTTCAGGGGATCAGAGAGCTGCAGAGTGTGAACAGCACGGAGATGGCTGGGGGCTTATGGGAATCAGTGGATTTGAGCTTTAGGGGTGGGAAAAAAACTGTGCCAAGCACCCAGATACAATTTGGCAGGAGGTTTGGCCTTAATGAGCTCTGGGTGTTAACGGTGGAAAATAGTGCTTATGTGTCCATGGGATTGTGATGCTTGAATTTAATACACAGGATGAAATGTTTATAAGGCTGTCACCATCTCTCTCATTATTTTTGTGTCTTATAATCCCAAAATGTGAGGATTCCCTTGCTATTTCTTATATCAACACCTGGGTATTGTTCGCAAATACTGCTGTTCCACTAGGTACCTTCCTTAATGTCGGCAGCCAGGCTCATATTGAATCCATCCACAAACCCATCCACCCCTCTGCTTCCCTCATATACATACAGTAAGTACGCTCAACTTAAATCAAAAGGAGGCTACATCAGGCTCTCTGCAGGCAATGTCAAGAGGCTCGTCAACTTCTGATATATACTATAAATGTGAAGAAGATGACTCCGCCTGCTGTGTCTGGTGACAACATCAACCAGAGTAAAACAACACAAATCTGTTTTATACTGTCACCCAAGCAATGGTATATGATGATGAATTTGATGTGTTTGTACAGAGTCTCTTGTTCCCCGCTGATGCATTTTGTATTTGAAGGCTTGTGTGAGCATTTAAACTCTATTTCCTGCTTCCTTCAGAGGCAAACTGGCCGTGATTCAGAGAAGAAATACCAAGAAAGGAACTGCCAAATTCTCAGAAAGACAAGAAAGCAGTCAGGTGCGTGATCAGACCTTAAGCGCGCAGAGAGGAAGAAACTAATCAGAGTTTTTGCTTATTACTGCAAATCAAGAAGTCCTTGAATTTAAGTTTTAGTCGAAACAAAAGAAGAGTGCTGAGATTATTTAGGATTCTGATTGCATGTCACATTTTTTGTCTTTGTAAAATAGTTTTTTACAGCTCACAATATGTAGAATTATTTGTCTCTCTGATTTCTGTTCTATTTGAACACATTTAGTTAGTTAGATTATTAAAAAGATCAAATGAAAACATAATGTCCTTTTCAGTACTTATGATAGTTTCTCAAATATCTTTTCTCAAACATTTGTCTTAAATCAATCTCTACATATATGGCAGCCATTCCAGTCCAGCGTATGTTGAATTCCAAAACAGAGAAATGTTGCCAGTAGTTTATAGAATACAATTTAAAAAACATTGTATTGAAACAAATACCTGGTAAAACCGTAGCAACTGATAATGCTGTAGTGGTGCCTTCATTTCTTCCAGAGCTGTATATAATGAAATCACCGATGGTCGGTTTTGAAAAACAGATTTTTTTATAACCCTGCCCTACTGCAGTTAATTCCTTTATGTGTGTGATCCATTCTCTTGAAATTAATTTGTTGACATTAGGGGTTGGTTAAAAATAACATATTCCAACCAGTCAAACATTTTGTGGTTTGGGAAAGGAACATAAACACTTAAAGAAATTACATTACATGTCATTTGTTAGACGCTTTCATCCAAAGCGACTAATATACATTCGGTACTGTGGGCAATCCCCACAGGAGCAATTTGGGGTGAAGTGTCTTGCCCAGGGACACAACGACATGCTGACTGCAGTGGGACTCAAACTTGCTGTCCCCTGATTCGGAAGTCCAGCACACTATCCACTGAGCCACAGCCTCCCAGACACCTCAATAATTCACATTGTGTTTAGATCTACTGCATCATGGGAAACATTTTAATGTTTGTTTGTAGATATTTTCATTGGTTTTGATGCCGACAGCTTTTCAGAATTTAAGTAGCTCAAAAATATGTTTTTATTATTTTGTATCAATCAGAGTAGGAATTGTATTCCAATTCAAGATGCTCACTCGAGATGCAGAATAAAGTGATCAGTCTATTCCTCACACATGGAGCACATCAATCCTTCAACCTCGTCTCTACTCTTGAGACTAAAACGCCTCTGTGATTTCAAGCTGTTGAGACATATAAATATTTACTCTGCTGTCAGCAAACTATTCTGTAGTTGCAGACAACTCTCTACTTTCTGTCTATCTGGCTGTCCCAACTCTTTCACTGGCATCCTCTTTTTTCCTTTCTCTGTCTCTACCTCTTATCCTCTCTCTGTCTTCCCCCCTCAGGGCTCTTACTCTGGCCCATAAATAGGCCCGTTGGAGGTGATGGAGGGCCTCTGAGGGAGACCGAGCACTTCAGCTGATTCCCAGAGAAAGGTAATGACAGGCCCCGTCAATACCTGGCGCTCCATTTACTACGGACCCTGTCTGCACCACTAACAAGACCCGGGGCTAATACTCAGAGGACCTAGACCGTGTCCGCTCAGGTAATTCAGCTGATGTTGAGATGGATGGCCTGAGATGTACTGATTACATGCCCAAACATCTCTCCATCAGCTGCAGAACCCTGACTGCTTGTTAAGAGCTAAAAGAAAAATGCTTCAAGTTACTGAGTGGATTTATAGTTCCACCTCTCCTTACATAACAGGTTACAGATGCTACAGTAAATGGCTGGGATGTGCAATAGTTTAAACTGAAGTTATAGGGAAGAAAGCATGCAATTTACTAGCTGAGCATGCTTTTTTCATATACAACTAAAAATAAGTAGTGGATATCTATGGCTCTATCTTTCTTTTAAACCTTTTTTTTCTTGCACTACACTTAACGAAATACCACTATATTTTATGTAATCTGCCTCAGCCTTTCTTTGAGCCCTTTTAAAAGTGCAGTTAGTTTTATTTTACTACATCTTTGCAGAAAATGACCGTGATATATTGCTGAGGGTTCACTGATTTATGGCTCTCTGGATCAATTCCAGTCACTCCTCTGAGATTTATCCTCTGTTGAATGGTTTAATCTCTCAGATTTAAATTACCCTGAATAAACATATTTGTTTATTTTTCTTTTAGCTTGAAAGACATGTTTGGCTTGGTACGTAAACAGGAAGTTTGTACGTTTCGGCTGAATGTAAATTTGTGGGTATAAGCTTTAGATCAGGGGTCGGCAACGCGGCACTGTAACCAGTGGCACACTAGGGATAAGTGGAATAAGTGTGCAAAATATTACAATTGTGTTTTCAGATCCTGAACGAGACCACCGCCAGAGTGCGTCTCCCCGTTACCTGCAGAAGGAAGCCATGCATGCAACGCAGCACTGCTCTCTTTAACTCCAGGCGACTTTCTGCCGCTTTCCTCCGCGGTGCTGATCGTTTCACCACGGAGGAAAGCACTGCTGCCGCGCCGGCACTTCACAAATTGCAGTACCGATAAGGAGCTGTACAAATGCCGCAGTTTTTGCGTGGCTGTGTATTTAGTTGAAAGCCAAGTGGCGATCTGCTCATCTCTCATCAAAATAATATGCTACAAAGGGGCGGACTGGCCATCTGTGTGTGCTGGAGAATCACAGAACGGACGGTCACCCTTATTATGATGCCGTTTAAACCAATTATTTAAATGTATAAACGGCATCATGTAGCCTAAGTTGCGCTGACAATTTTCTTCATATTAAAAAGGTTGCCGACCCCTGCTTTAGATGATTAGTTTTATGATAGAAGTTTGAATACTTTATAATTTGATTAAAGTAGTAGTTCCCTAGAAGGCGGTTCTCAATTAAAAGCACAAATTAGTGAGCAGGGACACACCTTCACAACAGATGACTACAAGGGAGGATCATCAGGAAATTGTTTTCTTGGGAATAGTTTAATGAGCTATCAAGGTGACACTTGGATAATACTGACGATATTTGTTTCTCACGGATTAATTATAAATATATTAGTCTTTCGTTTGGCCTCCGTCAGAGTCTGGTTGCACTGATAAACCTTTTATGGAACCATAGAGCCTTTTCTGTGTACTACTTCTTTAAAGAGGTGATTGGGTTGTGCTATAATCTAGGCAGGACTTGCATGTGTATTTGTAGATACAATAAGATATATAAGGACTTAATCCAGTTAAGTTGATGTAGCATTTAGTAGATATCAAACAACACTCTTATTGTGCCTTGTCTTAGTATTTTTCTTTTGGCCAATTCATTAAGAATTTGTAAAAACAACTTCGCATTAAACAAACATGAATGCAGCTCTTACCTCCTCAAACAGCTCCAGGCTGTATGTGTTGTCGTCGTCTGCAAAGTAGACGATTCCAGCTTGGCTGCTGTTAGCGTTGAAAGTCTCCCTCAGCCAGCGCAGGGCCAGGTTCCTCTGCATGGTGCCCCTGGGGATCCTGGGGTCCCGGGTGTCACCCCGCAGCTTATAGTTCCTGGGCGTCTCCACATTGAGGTGGGTGTAGTTAAGCCCTGTTTCTCGGAGGAGCCGTGTGACGAGAGGCGTTCTCCTTTGGGAGTCCTCCACCAGGATCCAGTGCAGGTTGGGAACGTGGAGGAAGGTGTTGGCCAGCCGCGTGAGCTCCGCCTTCTGCACCGGCCGACTGTATGTGGGGGTGATGATGTGTATGGTGGGCAGTACATCTGACCAGGGAGGAGGCCGTGTGTACACATACTCTGTCCTCACCACCTCCACAATGTCCTTATCTGAGGCACAGTATTCCTTGGAGTCTTGTGCCTGGCCACCAGCCTCCCTCTTGCCCTCCACTCCGTCATCTGCAGATTTGGGGATAAGGAGACATGTAAGGCATTAGTGTGACCTTGGGCTGCCCTTTGTATATTTGCCTCAGGTGACTTAAACCCAATGGGGGTAAAGTGTACCTGAGAGCCGGTGATGGCGGACTGCAAGGCTCTCTGGAATGATAAAGATCTCTTTTACTAGGTGGTGACAGGCTGCAAAAAGTGAAAGCAGGCACCGTGAGAAGATAACACAGTTGATGGACAGAGAGACAGCGAGGGAAAGGGAGAGGATAGATGGCCTTGCTATTCCCTCAGGGTTGCCTTTGGGCATTCGTTTCAAAAGAAGGAAAATGTGTTGGTATGTGGATCCAGTAGACATTCCCCCTATTTGTGTTTGGTGTTACTTTCCTGCAATAAACAGGGAGTCATTTAGCTGAAATTAGTCCTGGTGTTCTCGTTTAAATGTACTACAAAAATATTTTTCCTGAGAGATCCCTTAACATGACTACATTTGCTGTAATTAACTGTGGAAAAAATACTGGTTTGTAAGCATGGACTGAACGCAATCTAAACTCCACTATTAATATATTTTGGCTAATAAATATCTCTAAAAGAGCAAACCATTTTATGTGATTATTTACTGCAATCAATAAGGCATTTTCCGGCTGGGGTTTAACAATTCAGGTAACAACAAGTACAAATGATAACGGCTCATTTTCAGCATATAACCTGTGATTGGTGCACTGGTTTTGTAATCATGTTGGGCATTTGAAAGCAATTTCATATAATTAATAATCAAATATACCAGCAACTGCAGCACTACAGTATATTGATGTTACTGCTAACATTCTGATTTCTGATGTTTTTCTTCTGAAATATGCTAAATATAAATTTTTATGTCAAAACAAAAAATAAAAAATGAACACTATACGCAAGACTTGACTGTGAACAGTGCTGAATGAGTCCGCTGACATATATTGAGTCTAGGGGTAAAGGCCCCAGTAGTTTGGTCGTGATGGATAGAACATGATTATAAAATCATTAAGGTTGTTAATTTCGGTTCATTGTGCCACAGCTAATGGCCATCTTTGTCACTTCTCCTCTCCGGCTCCACTCGCACCTCCAACATAAGGAGGATTTTTCTGCAGTACATAGATTAACACAATCTGCTGATGGCCAGATGTTCAGCAAAGGCTGCCAGCCAGCGCGCTGCCAAAAAACCCTTTTAGCTTCTCTTTTAAGAGCGCACACAAAGGAGCCTGTTGGCAGAGCTGGGTCAGGTAGCACTGGGAATTTATTTTTAATATACTTCATAGTGTCTCACTGTATTTAATTGTCGACACGGTTTGTGATATTTTTAATGTTTTTTGAAGCAAAACGATTTATTAATTTTGGCATTCTTTTCAATGGTTGTTGACTAATCAGACACTATTTAAATAAGTGTGTCGATAAACTAATTAATTAATATAATCTGTTACGTTTATTAACTCCAGACAGCCTTGGGTCATTTCTGTAAACTTGTTTTGTTTGTTAACCCATGTATTTACTCTTTATTGATTTGCTGCAGCTCTAATATGGGTCTGTTTACTCTGCAGCCTACTTGACATTTTAAACTGTTGGTTTGTGGTCTCTGGGGGATAATCAGGGGGCTCATGAGTGTGTGTCTTGATGACTCACGCTGGGGTGCAGACGTGACATTACATGTGGATGTAAGATACCCCTGTGAAGCTAATTGAGGAGACGTTTATTATTTAACATTTCTGATTAAACAAACACAGAAATGAATTCCCACTGAATTTGAATGAGTATAAAAAGGGGAACAGTCTGAACCTAAATGGATGAATTAATGAGGACATGCTGCTGTACACGGCATGCTCTGCGTGGCTGAGCGTCACGCCAAGAGGAAAACGTGGATTGATGGGCAGAGGCATGTGAGCGGATAGGCTGCGTATGCTGTGAAAGAACATTGTTTCATAACAACCCTACTGGGAAAGTCATTGTCGGCATAGAAACAGATTAGAAACAGCTGAACAATTCATCATATTCAACTGATTGAACACACAATAGGCGCGTTCACACCAAGTACTTTTCCCACAAAGGTTCCTGAGAACTACGATTTAGTTGCGTTCAAACCAAAAAGTCCCAGGAACTAAATTAGTTCTAGAGAACCTTTTTTACCCCCTTTTCCGTCCCTGCTAGAGAGCAGGGACTTTCGTGGGAGAAAAAGGTTCCTGTGTCTGATTGGCTGGGCGGAATGCAAACCACGCCCCGTCAAACTCCCAAAAATGTTTGTGAAGCCGCCATTTTATTATCCTTGCATTGCATTATTAGCATTAGCATTAGCCCAGTGCAGAAACGCGGAGAGACTAACTTATGACAACTCAAAATAAAACATGGGAGCAGTGGAGATGAGGAGGTGTCGGCGTTCTGGCCGTTTACTCGGAAAAATTCAGTCCCTAACTCCGGGGACTTCCGGCCGGGGATTTTGGGCGGCAGTATACGCCGTGAAGTTGTTTGCGGCCTGCCAGTAAATCCAAAGCAGAAGAAGAAGAAGTGACTAATCCACCCCCAGGGACTTATTTCCGGTGTGAACGCGATCTGTACTTAGTTCATGAGAACTAAAGAGTTCTCAGGAACCTTTGAGGGAAAAGTACTTGGTGTGAACACGCCTAATATAAAAATAACTCCTAGATGTGTGAGAGAGGGAACCTGATGGTAACTTCTCTGTCTTTATCATGCACCAAACAATCCTCAGTGATGAGTTTTACAATGACTGGACGAGTGTTATCGAGCTACGATGAAGCACATGGTCATGTTGGTGAGTGCTTCTAAATGAACTGCCTGTTTTCTAAACCTGGAGAGAAGTGTTAGGTTCAAGGACCCACTCCAGGTTTGATATTGCCAGTGGAGTGCAATACGTACCCTTGCGGATGGCGAGGAGAGGAGCTATAGCGCTTTGGTGCCAAACAGTGATGAGCAGAGTCCAGGGTAACACGATCAACACGATGGCAAGAATATCTCTTCTCTTCGGCATCTCCAGGATTGGTTATTTGGCTCTGCATTACCTGGAGAAAAAAGATGGAATAATCATCAATATGCATCTTGTTACACATATGGGTTAAAGGTCAAATCACTTTGAAAAAATACATTAAATGACTTTGTTTGTGTTCATATTTGCACACAACCACTTTTTAGAATACTAGAAAACAAAGACCGATCTATCATCATTTTGCATTTTTTACACATGGGATTTCATAATAATAATATTTTAATTTAAATAATGCTTCAATACAAGCATACGATAAACATACATAGGCCTACATCAGTGAATCAAGAGGCAGTGAACTTAATTTAGAGAAAAATAAAAAGAGACCATAGAACAGAAAGCAGTAAGATTACCAGAGTTATGAGATAGGGGAAGGGGGTCAAATGTCTTGAGAAGAATCCATGAAATACTCGACGTAAAAAGGCATTTAAAATAACCTACACCCATTTCATGAGTCAAGCAAACAAGTAGCTAAATGTAATGCTTAGAAAGGGACAGGCACTAAAGGACTCACATCCTCACAAAGACCAAAAGGGCCATTGATACATTGTTAAGGGCTAATAATAGGATGGAGCAAAATGTCAACCTATGCAGTCAATTGTAAAAGGTAAAACATAAACGTTTATAACAGAAAACCGTCACTATTAAAGTCTCACAGAGTCAACACATGGAGGTTTCTATGGTACAGTTAGCTTGTGCCGTTAACTCATCGGTGCCATCATTGAGGAACAGGGACTTCACGCCCAGTGTTGAAACTTTTCGCCGGCCAAATGGCAGGAAACGATGTCACCAGACTGCAGCTCCTCTGTCTGGGAAATGTGCCCTTTGAGTCCAGAATGTTTGGTTCCACTTTGTATCCCTTTGAAAAATCTAATTACAACATGAAAGACATTAACTGGAAACAACTTGGAAATGGAAATCTAGAAAATGTATTTGCTATGTACTTGAAGTAGTAAGAATTGTATGTAAAAAAAATGCATTGTGTTTTCTAACGGGACTTACTTATTAGCAGAGGTGGAACAAGTACTCTGATCTTTAGTCATTTATTTAAGCTAAAGTAGCAATATGAAATAATATTATGTAAAAGCACAACATTATTCTCATCAAAATAAACTTGTAAAGTAAAAGTACTTGTTATGTTTAATAGCCCCTTTCAGAATAATTTATATTAAATTATTCGATTAAGACTATTGATGCATTAAGGGGTTCATCACAGCTTGTACATTTGAAACTTAAATAACTTTGTACAATAAAACAGATTGAAATACATACAAATACACCATATATACAGTAATTTCACCCAGTCTTTGATATACAGGAATGAATACCTCTGACTCTGTCTCAACAAAAATTATAACATCGTTTTTCTCAAATGATTGTAATTTGTCGGTTTCAGATTGCAACATTATATTTCAGAATGTCTTATTATTAAGTCCAGTCACTCCTTGGGCTACCTCAATCCCACGAGGCTCATTTACATTGAATTTCAGGATGAGAAACCTCCCGCCTCTCTCAGGGACGCTCTCTCCTCCTCCTTAATAGGCTTAATGCATTACGCCAAACCATAACTGGAAAAATGCAGTTATTAACTGATCTGCTCAATTAAACTAGGAGAAAAACAGACATAAGGTGAGCACAGGTGTTTGGCATATTCATTACAGCTTCACACATGGAGAAGCAAGCCATCACATTTCCCACAGTGATCCTGTTCCCACTGCTGGGGAAGGTGACAGTGTATTGAGGTTTATTATAATTGTACATGCCAATTACTTGTATTGAGCTCTGTAAATAACTACATCATTAATGCCCACGCCTTGAGGTGAGAAGAGCCTAAGTGTTAGTACCACACATCCTATACATGCAGACATAGTTTCTACAGAGTCGAAAAGCTGTCTTTTTTCTATTTACTGGAGAGGTACTTTACATAGAAAGTGTTTTTCACAGACTAACACAGAAAATACATATTGGGAGGTGGGATCATGTCAAAGTCAAAGATTGCCCTTTAAACCCTTTCAACAAAACCTGAAATACAATCATTTTACACAAAAAAACTTCATTTGCATATATTAAACGGTATGCTGCATCAAGGTATAGTACACGTTTATTTAGTAGCACCTTCCTGGTTTATTTGACAGTAGAAAAGAGAGAGGAAATGCAGGGGAGAGAGGAGGATGACATTAAGTTAAGGGCCCTGGGCAGGACTTGAACCTATAGGTTGCTGCTCATTCACGATGTCATCTTGACGGCGCTTGGGGAGCAAAAACCCTGACACACATCATAGCTTTTGCTTACATTTGATGTGAAATTGATTCCTTAACCTTGTGAACATGCTCTTGGATTAAGTCTATGTAAGCTTGATAATAGTGGCTGAAAATGATCATCTTTTGTCAAGGAGGAAAACTTCAAACTACCTCATTTTCCATTTAATAAACTCTTTGCCCAAGTCTTGTAAAAAGAAATAAAAGCAAGTATGATGTGTGGGTAATACAGATGGCAATGACACCATTTCATAGTAACCTTGCTCAATGGCACCACTCAAAAGGACCTCTTTAAGTATCAGTCTCCACTCAAAATGAAGGTCTGTTCAGGGACTTGAACCAGCGACCCTATGGTTCACACGTCCCTACAGACTGAGCCAATGGTGTTGCAGCTTCAGCAACGCTCCTTTAGATGAGTAAACTGACCCCTGAATGCCCCTTTTAAAACATATCTTGCATGTAGTACATCTATTCTTAATGAATGAAAAAAGGCTTTTGATGCTTACCCACAGTTACAACTGAATCATCGCACCACTGGTGATACGCAGCTGGGAAGGCCACACTGCATACTGGATGAAATAAGTAGCGGTGATGTCTTTTGTGGCTCTTCAGCCGACCACTTCCGCCGATGAGTCTTCTCACGCAGACGGGCAACACTGAGACCAGATCTGTAAAAGAAGAACATTTCAGTGAATATGACAGTGTTTTCACAGTATTTACATTCATGTGTGACTCACGGCAGTACGAGCCATTCAAGGACGGTCAGCCAGGTTTAAACACGTTAGGATGGGCTCTAAGAGTCAAAGGCCTTCCAGAGGTTATTGGGGAGACACCTTTGTGAGCATTGTTGCTGTGATGTACTGTATATTCATTATTTAACATCAAAGAGATAAGGCTGGAAATGCGGCTGAGGAAAAGTGTGTCAGTATCAAGTAATGCACTCTAATTTGGATGCACATTGAGATTCACAGCATGAGTCCCTCCCCCAGCGGCATACCACTGCTGTGCTTTACAATCCCGCATTTACTCATGCGCGACATATGATATCAATATATATTGATCATCCTACTTCATTGACTCTAATCTGAACTGAACAGACACAGTCAGGTTTTTTCTATTTGTATGCCTAATGTGGAACATGGAAAAGGGTTAGTCACAACTCCATGCTTGCCAACAGTCCGGGGTGGTGGATGTTACGAAAATAAACTGGCTGGCATCATGTCTTATTCAAATACATCTGAGGAAATACTGCCTCGATGGAAGCTTATGCTCCACTCAGCTAGTGATGTCTGCACGCTGCATCAGCACCGGAAAGTAGTTGGCGGAAGTCTTTGTAATTGAGATTCATAAAAAGTGCAAATATGTAGCTTTTTGGGGAATAAACAGTCGCAGATTCATTTGACAGAGGCACACTGTTGTATAAATAGTCAAATTGCCTGTGACCTAGTATTGCAATAGGGAGTGTGTGTGCCTAATATGCTCACAATTTCAAAGCAATCTATTTTTCAGATTGCCCTCGCTCATTGTTCAATTCCTCAAACTGAAGGATCATGTATCTGCGGGGTTGACGTCAGTCGTGTGGAATAAGAAATAAAAGATGAATACCAGAAATGGTCTTCATGGATTAGTGCAGCTCCTGCAGTAGGCTATTCATTTTTTTATGACAGCGACAAGCAACTGCTGTAGTAGCAAAAAAAAACAACAACCTTACAGCAGCGATAGAAAGGCTTTCACTGCCAGGTACCGTCATGCATGCTAAGTTGCAATGACAGTGCTGTCGTTTTGATTTCTGCTCAACACTTCCGAAAGATTATGATGAAGCTAAACAGAAAGAAACACAGAACAACATCCTGCCAACATTTCAGAGCTCGATTTTGACAAAATGAAAATGTGAAAAACAAAGCAATGTGGCAAGCCCTTCGAGGCTGAAATGAGCTGGAACTCATATTGCTGTTATGTACACAATATGGAGAGCTAGGACGCTTGTTTTGTGAAATGAAGGGTGCATTAATTAAAAGTATTGATTTGTTCTTTGGAACCGATTTGTTTAGACATTTGAGTAGGTTGGAAATGGAAAATGTATTTATTTTTTCAGGACAATTTAGGTCAACTTAATCCATCTAATTGAACCAATACCAAACACTTCACACATGATTTCACACTGTGTTTAATGCTAATTCTAAAAAGCTAGGATGTAATATGTTAAAGTGAGATGGTGAACCAGGTAAACAGCATCTGCTAAAAATCTGAATTTTAACAATATTATCGTTAGCATGCACAACATTCACATTCACATTCAAATAAAGCATTTCTCGTTGTTTCTAGACATTTCTAATTCGTTTTAGACATATTTTAGACGTGTTGTCTTAAGAATTTAGAATTTTCCACCCTACAAAACCTGTTTGTATTCTCAGCATCTGAACTGTGTGATGTGGCAAGAATGAAGAAAGTAAATCCCAAAGCACAGATACAGCAGCCAATGGCAGCCAATGACGCTTGCCTTTCACATCAGCACGGGTTAACCAGCTGTGAAGGGAACACCTGCCGCTGATTAATAAAGAATCACAGCAACAATGCCATGCGTGAAAATTGTTGTACTGATTGTTGAACTAACACCATTACCCCCAAAAGGTGAAGTGGGAGGGGCGAAACAAACCGTTCCTCTACTGGGTTGGAGGGTGTCAGAGAAAAAGGTACTGTATGAGCAAAGGAAGATGAGAGGTACAAATAGTTCATCTCAGAGTAACGATACAGTAAATAGTTTGTTTGTTAATCAACAAAGAGCAGATTGTCCCCTTTTACGATGATTTACTTTCAAATTATGATTAATGGTTATAAAGGAGCATGGTATCAGTTGCCAAATTGTAACCCTTTACAGCTTAGGCCTATGGTTTGTTTCTTCAAATGACTACATACGTTTAACTCATAGCCTTCCTGTAACTGAATTGATTTAAGGAAATACTTTTAACCTTTTTTATTTGAAGGAATTGGAAGACTTTTTCCATGCAAAACACGATTCTCACAAATCCTAAACAGGATTTTCAGGGATTTCAACATCTATATAATCCTGCTACTATTTATATAGTTAGACTGTCATCCTGTTTTCACCAAAATGACCATAGTAATTACAACTGAGCAAAAATCTATTCAACGATAGAGACCACAAAATGTGAATTAAAAGGGACAGTTAGGATTTCCAATGCAAATGAAAAAAGTTCACACTTAATTTTGCCAAATTGTCTGCAAAAGTCAACTCTAATAGGGGAAACAAGTGTAATAAAATATACATACTGCTTTTCAACGTGTATTACGAGGCTGCTTTACAGAAAATGTTATCATTTTTGTTTTTATGCTAAGGGTGCTTCAACCCATGGGGGGCGGCGAAAATTAGGGGAAAGAAAAAAAGAAAAAAAAACGCACCCCCTCCCCCCCCAAAATCAGGTAAGTTGAACTGCCCCAGCCCCGCAGCCCCCGGGTCAGAAAGGCAAGGAGAGTTAGGCTAAGGTAAGGTGTTGAGGTGTGAGATTGAGGCTTTTAGTAGACAGTTGGAATGAACGTATAGACATAGTGGTGAAAACCAGTGGTTTCTGTCAAATCTATTATTTTAGTTAAATCGTTTTTGCGCCAGCTAAAATCTTGCCTATACTGTAGCAGCAAATTGGTCAGGGCCGGCCCTGGGCTTCTTGGTGAGTCTGCTCTTCTGAGTTCCCTTGGCCCTGACAATTTCCTATTTCTTGAAAAGCCAATAATAATGTAATATTTCTATTGCTCTCTTTCTGGCGCTCTTCAACCGGCAGGTCCTCTGGAGACTATGTGTCCTGGTATGTACAATTGTTTGCGTTTGTTTATGCATCCATTTGTCTCCGAACAGCTTGGTAAAGCCTTTTTTTCAGGGATAGCCCATCAGGGGAACCTTGGAAGACAAGTTGCAGCAATAGATCATTATTAATTTTACTGTCACAGGCCCCCAAAAAGCCTCGCCTGGAGGTGTCATTAAAAGTGTATTCTGAAGCATTGATTCAAAAAGGCTTAATTGCTTTGAAATACAGTACGCCAGGAGCAGGTGATCTGTCTAGGATTTCTCTGGCAATATGCTTCCCTGGCTGTCCTGTTTTTTTATTTAAAGGCATATACTCATAATAACATCATCATAAAGTTTGATAAATGTGGCTTGGCTTGTATACCCTGGTCAATTTGGATGAAACCTGAAAATGTGGAATAGGTTCGGAAAATAGAAATAATGCAGGCACTACAAGAGGCAGACCTTTATTATGCATCTGAGTGTTTTCAAATCCGGAAAGAGAACATCTCTCCCACACACTCCCCCCGCATAAAACGCCTCCATTAGACTCCTTTGTTTACTCCTGTGAAATAGTGACCTCACCATGTAACACTCTCGCTTCTATCGGCTAGCGCTACAACACATTGTACATGATAGGCTAAGGGGCGGGACATCTATAAGTAGTTGACCAATCACCACAGAGCTGGGATCTGTTTTCAGACAGATGGTGAAAAGATATGCTGCAGCACAGGCAGTATGAGAAAAATAAAGAGCTTTTTGAACATTAAAGTATGGAGACATGTTACAATAGAGGCACAGATTACAAATATGAACCCGGAAATTAGCGTAATAGGGCCCCTTTAACTGAATACAATTGAATTAATGCATGAATGCAAAGTGTAATGTGACGTCTTATTTTCATTCTCAAATTGGGATCTCTCTGCAACTTTTAAAGTCAAAATTGTATTAGTTCTATTACAAACAGTATATTCAATAACTATCTAATTAATAGGCTAATTCTCATTCCACTCAGACAGGAAACAGTAACATCTTGAATGAAAAAAACAATTAGAGGCTGAGTCATTATCAAGAACGATCTTGTGTTTTAAAGACTGGGGTGCACTGAGGCAGTTTAAATCTTTCCGTCTGTCTGACAAAATAATTAAACTTATTTGTGGGCAGAGAGGGAACTGATGACACCCTGTAAAATGTTAATATGAAATCTGGAGCAGAGCTGGCAATCATTTTCCCTTTCAAAGTGTTCTTAGAATTATAACATCAAGGATCACCTTTGACGTATATGACGAAGAAAGCATTCCCACTTTTACGTCTGCCATGTTTGTGCTTGCTACTATTCATACTCCACTTTTGGGGTCAATGAAAGGTCGCCTTCACACTAGTTTGTGTTACTTGTCCCATCAATCCAATTCACACCTGCCATGAGCGAATGTGATCCTCTCATCATGAAACCACTACTTGCTTTGAGTCTAATAATAGCAATGCAGGCAGCTACTGTATGCATACTGCAGTTGACTGTGAGAGGAAAAACGACTATGTTGTTTACGGTCATATCATATTTTGTACGTTAAGTAGAATTCTAACATAGTTAAATTGATAATGGTGATAATCGATGCAGTAATTAGTATTCAAAAAGTGTCTGAAGTGTAATTAGATCTAAACCATGTCAAGCTTTTATCTGCCAGGTTTTCACTTTTTGCAGACCAGTTATCCTAATCAGTGTAAATGCTGTTTGATAAAAAAAATATGCCAGAGAGTGTGGCAGTAAGTGATGTTTCACATGCTTGATTTAGATGATGAGGATGGCTGTTTCACTTTCAGGAAAACTTGAATTACCCATTAGCTGTGAGCATTGGCCCTGATTGATGGCACCAGTCCATGTTGGGATCTGGCTGGCTCAGCAATGATGAATGATTTAAGAGCACCAACCTTCAGGCCGGTTCTTCTCTGCTCATAACGGCGGGGGGATGGCCTAGCGCAGCGTGCCCTTAACGTATCCTGACTAATTTAATTTATAGTCCGGCTTACACAGGGCACATTTCCAATGCTGGACCTTGGAGGACGAGGGAGCCTCTCACAGCTGGCTGAGCCGACTGAAGGAGACTCAAGGAGCTCCGCCAGGATTGCAGAGGCTGCCGCTGAGATTTGGACGTGCCTTGTCGGGTCAGCGCTGCCCCGGCTCGGATCAGAACGGAGTGAAGGGAGATGTCATCCTGGGGAGACCACGAGGGAAGGCTTAAGAACATTACTGTCTCATTGTTTCCCCTCATTGTGACTGAGACTGAAACTGTACGTGATGTTTAGTGCGTCAAAGATATCTTGATGTATTAAAGGCTGCGTGCTATTAAAAAATTAAACAAAGATAGTCAAGGGGGTTTGGGAGGGTGATTCGAGACGTTAATGTTTTTGAAAATAAATCAAAAACAACAGTGGGCCTAAAAAGACTACGGAGGTCTTGCACCTGGGAAAAGTAACATTTATAATTGGGCAATTGGTTAAACTATTTTGAAACTTGAAATCAACAGGAATATACACATTTTAAACTCATAACATATTGCAATATTTTCCCTCTCTTGCCTTGTTCTTTCCTCATTAAAAACACTAGGGATCGGTTATATATAACACAACAAAAGATTTAGTGCTAATTAAACATGCTGACTCCCTTTTCAGTGCCATGGATAGCGCCATCCAGGGAGGAACACATACTTATTTAAAACTTGAATATTTAAAATATACAAAAACGCATTAGCATAATGTGCTCTCAACATAAACTTAAATATACAATATTATGCCTACTCGTCTGAGAGCGCAGAAAGAAGAAAAGGGACTAATAGTTCGTACAAGATGTTGCATTACTGCTCTTAGACAGGCTATTGTTATGTTCTTAAAACCTTAAATAAGTACGTCCCCATATTTGCATGTTTAGGGGCAGAGAAAATGTGGTCAACTCACCTAGCGTACTATACATCATAAGTGTCAAAAATGTTTGTGTAATCACTCTCACTGCCACAGGGTCTCCACTCTGCAGGTTTAATTAGCTTTAGAGGTGCTGGTAGGCATATTTTTATGCTGGGGTATGCTAACTGGCTACTGGCGTTTTTATATTTACCGTAGAGAAATGCAAATAAGCTTATGTGACAGAATTTCAAATGTATTGCTTTAAATACTGTTATTATAAATAACAAATTAGAAAAAAGGCTGCTTATAAACACATGTATTTACATTTGACTCACCAAAGCCCTTTTTATGATTCATTTGCCCTTCAGCAACAAGAAAATGAAAAGCATTTTCATTGTATAGATGTTTTCTAACTGTTGCCATTAGGGGTTTGGCTGTACTGTTAATTAGAAAAAACCATTGGATCCTTTATGCGACCAAACCATATAAATCATTAAGCGGAGGCTTTGGATGGAAATGAATCAATCTATTACAATCTTTGAAGACAATTGATGAATGTAAACTTAAACTGTTTCCAACAATAAAGGGAAAGCACAGCGTTTCTCTCATTTAAATCTTGTTTTGTGTACAGGGCATTGATTTCAACCACATCCGACATCCCTCACACTGTGAACAGGCTTATTATGCCCAGCAGAAGGTCAAAGGTTGGCAGAGGAAGCTCCCAGATTCATTAGCTAATTAAAGGCTGCTTCCTGAGTGGGAGTTTGATTCTCTAATGCACCTTTTCGCTTTCAGACTTCAACACGCCAGCTCTGCTGAGCTCCGAGGGCCTTAATGAGGGTTAGACCATGGATTTCATAGATGAAAAATTCTCCAGCTTAAAGTCCCCCAATTACATGCCCTTCTGGAGGGAAAATATATATGATTATGAAACTGATCATCGTTAATTAAACCTGCGGGATTTGATTCAACACAATGACAGTGTAGACTGGTTTTTTTTGTGATGGGAAATAATTGGTGTAAATAGAGATCAAAACTAGACGTGAAGAATTTCCTTAAGGAGAGTCATTAGCAAGGAAACAAACTGCTTGTTTGACAAAGGATCACTATTGTAACGCTTTTAACGATTGTTTCACAATAAAACAAACTGAATTTCATTAACCAGAAAAAATATTTGTATTACGTGTATCCTCAACGAAGAACAGGAAATTGAAATTTGAAAGTGAAGAATGATGGTATAAATGACACCAAAAGCCACAAGACATACAAGGGAAAAAAGCTTTGGGACCATATTTAGATTCAGAGAAGACCTCCTTCCCAGCATACAGAACATAAATAGAAATATCTAGAATACAAGCTAAGCCATCTAGGAATGTTGACATAATTTGAGGCTGGATTGGTGATTGAGATAACGTCCATACATCTGACAAAGGCATGGACAACAACAACGGTTTGTTAGCGTTAGCTCCCTAGGTTAGCTAAGTTGTTAGCTGTTTGACTGGAAACACAGCTGAACATAATATCTCTTTAAATTAGGGCTGTCAAAGTTAACGCGTTAACGCATCTTATTAACAATGCAGAGATTATTTTTATATAATTTATTATCGATGTTTTGGGCAATAGGCTACTAAGCAGACCTTTTTGCTCAGAAAAACTAAAGTGAAAAGGAAGAATACAATGCTAAAAGCAGTTAGAGATCAAGATTTTTTGCTAAAAGCAGTTAGAGATCAAGATTTTAATTATTTTATTTCTTCATACCTGCATTTGTTTTGCCAACCGCACAAAAAAAAACTACAAGTAAATATGTTTCTTTTAAATGTGTGATTAATCAGATTAATCACATAATTTTATTGTGAATAATCCGATTAAATATTTTTGATCTATTGACAGCACTTCTTTAAATACATTACCAGTCATTGTCTCATTGTCTCAGTATGAGAAATTAGACATCTGGCTGGCTACATGGTGTTAAGTGTGTGCCGTTGTGTGCAGCAGTTGCATGGGTGGATTTGAATCAGGAAGTGCTGCCATGTGTGCTCAGCAGAACCGTACCCAGGCTAAGTAGAGGTTTTAAGGATACCTCTGATGCTGAGGCAGATGAACTTGGCACATAATAATTATTGATTCAACGCAGCTGCAAGTTGCTCATGTCCATCTCTGGTGTTTTCTTAATAACATAATTATTGAGGGTTGGTATATGTTATTTCCCTCTGACATGCTGTCATTAGCTTTGAACCTGCCAGTAAAACACGGCCCCCAGGAGACAGCTAATTTGTGGGGGAGACTCATTTAATAGCTTATGTAATTAGTGGATGTAACATTATTATTATTATTATTTCCTGTGCTTACTGCATGTGTGAGCCATGCCATTTGCATCCGCCTTATGTAGTGTATTTCATGCATGAACACATTGATAACTAAAAAGCCTTCAACACCTTACATGTGTTGACTCATTAAATTCCACAAGCTGTAAACTAAATAGGAACGCGAAAGCAACTAATGCATGTTTCCTGCTGATGAGAAAAATACATCATCAAACTAAAACAATATTATGCTATTGTAGGCTACTGTTTATTAACATAATTATTAGAAAGTTCACATATTCCCTGTATATATATTTTCAAATTATATATCACAAACTGTTTAGCACCTATGCACCATTTTCACACAAATGGCATTTCTTAAATACCACCATAAAAGCACTGACATTTAAAGATCTCTGGTAAAATGTCAAACAAGGGATGATGTTGAATGCAGGCCTAATGAAGGAGCAAGTAAGCGGCTTCCAGCTCAATGTTAAAACAAGGCACCTTTTGACATTTCAACCTGAGCCTTGATAATCCACTCTTTGCTGGCCTTTCAAATCGTTGCTTATCACTTACTATTATTATTTGTCCTTTGCCTGTATGCGGGAATGCAAAGTCGCAGTCAGAGTTCCCGGGGGCAAAGAAAGACGACACCGACAGAACAGTGTTGACACAGCGAGTGTGTGTCTGCTGATGCTACATTACAGAGGTGTCAGTGACTCAACGGAGAAAGGACTTTGCGAGGATAAAGAGCACGGTGGTGACTGACGCCAACGCTGTCACCAAATCCACTGGCGATTTCCAGCTTCAGGGATTCTGTTTACGCATCAGGGAAAACAAAGTGAGTAATAGTACTAATTGTAATCATACCGATGACTTCAAATAGACCAAAACCAAAAGACAAGTGTAGGACAAACCTAACACATATTTTACTATCATACAAAACCTTCTAATCTAACAAGATCATCAGAATACCTTCAAGAGGGGAAATTTACTAAATTAAAGAATGAGGTTCTGCTTGATCTAAATGCTAACATGCTCACGGTTACAATGCTGACATGCTTATAGTGCTAACGTTGGTAAATGTGCTAATTTGCCTGCACAATTAAAGCTGTTTAGATCAATACCATTCATGTGAATGTCCTTTTGACGATAACATTTTTGAAATGATCCCTTTTTAGCAAACAGGACTTAGCTTTTTCCGTGTGTGTGACCCAGCTTTGTCTCAGCCAGTGTCCTATATTGTTATTGTTAACAATGTGAACAGTCGTTATAATGTTCCCTTTAGTTTATTTTTGACACACGAAAGAGGTGAGTCATTTCTGCAGTGCCCAGTCCTGTCCTCACAACGAACGACACATACACACACACACACGCACACGCGCACACGCACACACACACACACACACACACACACACACACACACACACACACACACACACACACACACACACACACACACACACACACACACACACACACACACACACACACACACACACACACACACACACACACACACACACACACACACACACACAAGGAAAGCCAGCATGCATTTCCTCCCTCCTAATGATGATCAATGGCCTGTAGAGGCTGAGGGAAACCCTACTGTATCCGTCACTTCATGATCCAGAGAACCCTTAGATGTATGAGAGGCTGAAAAATTGCTGAGGTGGGTGGACCTTGTATCTATAATGAACTCCTTTGGGGCTAAAACATTATATGTGGAAATGGCTCCAATTAGGCTAGCTGTAAATTCTAGCGAGGGTTGGACAATAACAAAGATAGAAGGGAGGTTATGAATAGGACTGAGCTACAATCATTTATAATCAGAGGTGCATTCAAACACTCTATTTATCATGTGTCTTTTTGCAGTGCTTACTGCTGATTGCATAAATCAAAGGCTATTTTTGCCTTCAACTCCAAGAAACCAGATCATTATTATACAGTGACTTCTCATATAAAGCTTTTCATGCAAAGCACAATATTACTGGTTCAGTTTTTACGATCAATGCCTGCGTATTCGAATAACATCTCAATCTGGAAAATTAATTTTCATAATTAGCACAGCCTAAATTATAGGTTAATTCTTTCAAAAAGCATTTATCACCGCTACAGTACTGAAATGTTGATCTTAATTACATTTCTCGGATGGTAACTAAAATAACTGACATGTTTTTACCGCCCCTTGGAGGTGAAACGTCATCATGGGTTTGATGAATGTATCACCGAAGTTTGACTGACCCCTCTGGCATTTTCACCTTTAACAGAGCACAGGGATTTCTAGGATGGATGGATGGAGTAGACATTAGCGAAGAGGAAAGGTCATTGGCTTAACACAACCATTCATCTAGCTGCGATCATGCTACAGTGTCAAATATTTACTTGAATTATGTTCCTCATCATAGGCCCGGCAGGTTTGGCAGCGATTGGTTATATTTTCAATGTGTTTCTGAATAGTTTGATTGATGGTTTAAGCTTCAAGCTGAACAACAAGCCTCTGCTTTCCGGGGCTATCAGTCATTTTAACAGAATGTACTAGAATTAATTTGGTGGCAAAAAAGAAATATGATCCCAAATGTGATAAATCATTCAAGGAAAAGAGACACAGTTCTGGCGACAGCTATTCAACAAGAACATCGCCATGTCTTCCAATGAAAATGTTTGATTGTGATTCAGTAGGATGTGTTTTCCTTGCCTGGCTCATGCTCAATTTGTGGTGAGCATTTAGAGATGCCAGTGTCCAGAGAAATGACCTTTCTCTCTCTAACGCTGTTGCATTATGGAACTATCTCTTGTTGAGTATTGCAGAGGGTTTTCACCGACTTGTTATTGATTAGCTTCTTTATCCAATTCAGACTGACACATTGGTTGTAATCCAGCATGAGTCGGGGCAGAACTGAGAGCTCATGGCAGTCTTAAAAATATATCCCCTTATTGCAGATGGTAATTCAACATGAGGAAGCGGCTTCGAACAGCTTCTCCCTGCATTTTACTCGTGTGTGTCTCTGTCTATAATCCAAAGCCATCTACAATCCACAACGTGTGTGCAAGTTTGTTTTGTCACGGTGTGCAAATATTCACATGCCGCTGTTCATTATCACCCTCGGTGCTTTGATCCTGTTCTATGATGCAATCAGAGAACAAGTATCATCTATTGATCTGATTCTTTGTTTCTTTGCTTGTGCATCCACAAACAATCCGCAGAGGTTTCCATGTGAATTTGACAAAAACTGGATAAAGATGTCAAGATTGTATACAAACCCTGAGCTTATACAATTTAGGGTCTGGCAAAGCAGCCATCTTAGCAAGACACAACCTTCAAGCCCATTATGTCCTGTCATTGTCCTAAACTAAAGGACATCTGGGCTTTTGTTGAATAAATTAAATTCAAAAGGAACAATTGCGGTGATCGTATGACTTGAATTTATTCTTCAATTCATGAAACAATATATTTTTAAAGAAATAAATCTAACTGATATTCAGAATAGTCAAACAATAATGTCATCCCTTGCACACAACCTGTTTAGTTCTTAAGTAGGATTACTTTTTGAATAAGTGCTGGGTAAATCTAGACTTTTAATTAAAAAAAACATGGCTGATCAAGCAATCTTCTTTATGCCTCCTGCTAAAAATGTTTGATTGTCCTTCAGGTGAATGTTTCTCATTGAATCTCATTGCTTGCTCCACATTATGTTAGCAAACCATAAAAGATGAGCTAAGTTTTTCTCTTTTGCCATTTGGTGCTCTGTTCAGCAGGTGTCACTGATTGTTACCATGGAAACACTGGTCTTAAATCAGAGTTAACCTGGAAAGTGGCTTGGCCCTTTGTAAATGCAATGCCTAATTTAAATAGTTACTTAAATGAGCCGCTTCGAGGCAAAAGTGAAAACCTGCTCCTCTCATTTTGTGTTTGGTCCAGTTTCCACCCACCAGATTTAAACAATTGCAACAATTTAAAAAACAAAGATCTGCTAATATGGAATTAAGAATACCTTGTTCCTTCTCCTAAAGACTAAACACCATACAAAGTGGCCATATTCTGGGTTAGAGCAATAAGATGGCCTCGGAGCGGTTCAGCAGGGCTGTGTATCTGCAGGGCGAGACGATGTTGCTGTATCTCTTTTTAGCATCCCGATGGAGACAGAGGAGGTCTAGGGGTTGTGCTGTTGACTGCTGCTGGTTAGTTTGGCCTTGGGCTATCTAATGACACACGCACACACACTCACACTGATGTGGTCTGATGGGCTTCAGGGTGATTTAACTTCTTTAAAAGCCTCCCAGTTTGTGCAAGTTGAAGCCGATTTTTTCCCCCTTGCTACTGTTTTGTGTGTGCACTCATGGCTGCATGGTGCCTGTATGTGTGTGGGTTTCATCAGACAACTCCACGCCAACTTTCACAATTCCCCAGGAGCTCGCTCAGTTTTAGAGTCCTAGTTATCTAATCTTGCAGGAGCTCACTGTGTGCAGGTACCATAAAGAGCTGCAGCCAGCTGGCTCCTAGATAAATGCCCCATGTCTTGGAGACTGAAAGACTTATTTAGGTCATGTTGGTTTGGCTGGAATGGAGTTGTTCAAATGCTGAACTTTTAGTGATCTACTGTGCTCAATTTATCCTTTGTTTGCTAAAAGAGGCTTGTTGTCTCACCATGATTTGGCATTCAGCATGCCTCTCGTTTGTTACAGTTAACGTGCCATACGACTCCTCTGCGAATGGTTTACTCTCCAAAACCAGGTTGCTATGCACTGAATAATTCACCGTTGAATTGGGAAACGTTAAGAGACATTTTTCATGATAACAATGAAATTGCAAACAGTTGCATCATGGCACAACATTTCATTACTCGTGCAGACCTTACATTATGACATTATGTCTGAGAAATATGTGTCCTTGCACACATTGATCTAGATTTTACACCCCAGTTCAGAGCTGTTGTAAGCAGTTCTTGTCTGAAGCATCTACAATAACAACGTTTTCGTACATATTTTCTGTATTTCCTCAATGGAAATCAATGATTAATTCACAAGTTATTAATTAGTGGTAGGTTAATTACAGGCTCAATGGTGCTTCTGTGTTTTAAAAAGCATTTAGCAACACGGTCTATGGGTGGAATACAACATATAACCTACAAAGCACAAAAACTGATTCACAAAGCTTTTTCATGGCAGCCACTTTTTCAGCACAAGTTTTTAGGTCAGCCATTTCTTTGCTCGCTTTGCTTGTGAGAATGAATTTGATAGAAAAATGCCATGGGGACAAAAGTAATGTGGTGTAGGCGGGAAAACAAAGTAAACATTGATGCATTTACAGTAAGCACTTCCTAAAACCACCAAATGTGTGCGATATTATCTTTGAACTGCTCATTTCGTGTAAGTAATCACACACAATGATTGTGCGACATGCTTGGAAATTCTTCATTAATCTTAGAATAATTCAACAGTTAATGCCCTGGAATTGAAATGAGAAAATGTCGCCTGTAGGACTTCTGCACAGCAGGTTTGTGTCATTACTGTACAAAGAAATTGTGCAACAGAGGATAAAGGAAATGTTCTGAAGAGCTCCAGATGTAATGATGTGACAATAAAGAGCAGTGTCTTCCCTGTATTAAGAGTAAAGAGCTGACATCACCAAGCTGAACACCAGGCAATACGTTCAAGGATTGCTTACTGTAGTCTGCAGGCATAACTAGAAAATACAATAGATGCTTTTGGTGTGAAGGCATTTTCTTACTAAATAGTTAATGCTCTTATAGTGTGAAAAACTTGGTTTATCATGCAGGGAAAGGGAGGACATAGGTTGCTAGAAGTGAATGGGAAATGCTTGTTGTTAATAACAATGCGGTCCCAGGGGTGGGACATAGAAAAACGATGGTCTATTCTGAATGTGCTCCGCAGCCTCAGGTCAGGACACACATTACTGTAATCTGTTCTACACTGCAGTTTTTTCTGTGTATGCATCACTTCCTACACGCTGGAACAATATACTGTAACTACTGTATGTACGGGAGATTCATCTGTATGCTGCACCATCCTTCTATGACCCATATGTTAAGAATTGTATATAAAGTACAATATCCCATGGATTTTGAACTTAAAACCATATAGACACCCAAAGGGATCAAACTAAAATATGGAGCGCGTGGGTGATACATTATAATAACTCATTTAAAAACCTAAATCAATAGTATACATTTATATTCCACCTACATTTTTTAAATGAACAATAACAGGGTTGTTGAAGCGTATTCTTGATTATTTTCTTGATTTGTAATTGTTGGGTCAAAAAACCTAATTTGTGAAAATGACCGCAATCACAAAATCCTATTTCCCCAAAAGTCATTAAATGTCTTATTTTATATGACCAAAACATGTAAAATAATGCTATGGCAAGCTCAAGCAGCACATTTGCCTATTTAAGGATGCTGGACCATCGAATGACTTGAACTGCTAATCAATTTAAATATACAGAATGTGTTATTAGTGAGTTCGCCAGAGCAGAGGGAAAAAAAGGATTTATAGGTGTGTCTGGTGATGGCTTTAGCTTCTCTGAGCTTTCTCTCTCTAACTGTCAAATTCTGTCAACATCACACACACACCCCCACACACAAGTGTATCTCCCCTTCCTCTAGTATCTTCATCTTCTCTCACCTTATCTCCCATCACAGACAATTTCTCCCTGCCTCTGTTTTATTAACTTCCTCCTCCTCTCCACCCCATCTCCAACCTCTCTTCTTTGTCCTCCCTTCCTACATTCATGCCTCGGTTTCCCTCTGTCTTTTTGACTGGCTCTCTCTGGGGGCGGATGTGTCTCTGTGGCCCTCCGCAGATCTGGAAAGGACATCCTCTCAGTTTAATTCAAGTCAACCCCGGTCTCCTGGTGCTCCGAGACGCAGCATGTGTGACAGCTCTTCAGAGACAGCCAGAAGGAACAAGTCTCATCTGAATATACATGTGTGTGCGTGTGTGTGCGTGTGTGTGTGTGTGTGTGTGTGTGTGTGTGTGTGTGTGTGTGTGTGTGTGTGTGTGTGTGTGTGTGTGTGTGTGTGTGTGTGTGTGTGTGTGTGTGTGTGTGTGTGTGTACGTGTGTGTGTTACAGGGACAGTTTGTTTCAGCTGAGCATTTTCAACATTTCCCTGCAGACAGAAAGAGTTAATTTCACCCTGGCAGCAATCATGCCAGTCTATAAATCTATGATGAGAGGCTGCTACGTTGATTAGTCAGTGCTAATTCAGCTCACACCAATTAAATAGGTTGGGTGTGCTATCTAAAACATATGCTATCCGCTCCAAGCTTGTTGGAGACTGTAAATAAAACTACGATCATGTAGAGATGATGGATTTGTGCCGTTTCTCACATGTTGAAGTCAAACGTAAGCAAACAGTTTCCCTTGAGCCTCCTACAGTGAGGCGTTGCATACATGAACATTTGATGGAATGCAATATGGTTGAAAGACAACAAAGCCCACTAATACAGCATTACAAACAGTGGAAGAGAGGTATTAGGATTTGGGGCGATTGAGGACACAATCTTAAAATTAAAAAAAGGATTTACAAAAACTTGACTTAAAGCTTACGAACGTAGGGTTTACTGCAGGCCTCTTGGTATTGCATTGCATTACCTCAAGTGACTAGAACTGCTGTTTTTCTTTTCCAAACACTCCCAACGACAATGCTAACCTGAAGATGAGATTAATATAATGGCTTAAACATGGTTACTGTTTTTTAACGCACATCTCAGATCACTATATGGGTTCTTGCACTGTTATGCCTTTTATAAGAGCAGTTGGTGTATTATACAAAAGTGTAATATTTGGTGTGAAGCATTGCTATCGAACGGTGGTGTGAACTCAGGGCGCTGTGGTTTATGTAAGCTTTATAGATCTTTGTGCTAACCTGGTTTTGTTTCTGACGCATTTGTTTGCACTGGGCAAAAGGCAATATGAGAGTATACAGTTAAGATTCATCTTACTCTCGGCTTGGCAATAAGATTTCATGATATTTTATTTGGTAGAGAGGCAACAAAAGAGCCTACAAGCGATTTCAACAGCCAAGCTTCTCTCTCTCTCTCTCTCTCTCTCTCTCTCTCTCTCTGCCTCGCCCCGATATCTCATCATTTGCTGCTTCCACACCTTAAGATTATTTTCTCGGCTTTGTCATCAGCAGCTTCAGCTCTTGAGCTCTCACACCTTCCCCTTCCTGTCTCCCTCACCTCCCAACCTTCTCCCCCTCTGCTCCTGTGCTCTATGCCCACATACACCGTATATATATCAACCTCTAATAATATCAGAGGCCGGGGGGATCGAAGGCAGCAGAGGTAAGTGGATCTGTCAGATCATTTTGCTCCTGTCTTTCACCTAATTCCTCTCCTGGATTTCCTAGTGAAAATGGAACATCTATTGGACAGGCAGCGAGAGACAAAGTAGGAAGACAGCCATGATAGAGTGAGACGGATGGTGAGACAGCGAGTGACAAAGTATAGTATCACTTGCATTCATTTAACAACACCTTTTAGATGTGCTTTAATTTGGGCTGCCTTGCAAAAAGGAAGAGATACATGAGCGTGTGAGTTAATGTTGAATGTATTTCACAGTAAAGTAAGATTGTAGAAGTCTGTGAATAAGACTAATATATATAAAGACAAACTGCAGCTGGCAGGAATCAATATCTTTGCATTGATATTTAGATGTAATACTGGTTATATCTTATTTTCTGTACTGGAAGAAGTTAAATGCATGGGAATGTGCTGCAGAAATGTGTTCCCCCACAACAATGAGAACAATAGGATACTCACAAACAGTCCTCTGCCCGTCTGCAGCACGTACAGACCCCTCCTCCAGTGTATTCCTTTGCTCCTTGTGCCTTTGGATACTGTCACCACTCTTCGTCTCAAGCCTGCCTTAATTGGTGCCGCCTGGATAGAAGAGATGTGTGCAGTTGAAGGCGGTCAAACGCAGTGGGAAGCTGTGTCACCGGTGACATCCAAACTCTCCATACAGTTTCACGTCCTCAGGGCTGGCCCCTAGAGAAACAAGAGCACGAGAGATGTGAGTAAGAATGGGCCTCCTCTTCCCGATACAATGAGGGGCATTGAAGAAAGGGAATGAGCAGGATGGCAGCTGGGTGGAGACGCTGCCGTACTCTAACAGCCACTTGGTCATTCTCAGCGCCTGTGTGACGGGATTTCTGTTTGCATCTGGACAGCTGTCAGGGGAGTTAATCATTATGTGTGCCTATTCCTCTGAGGACTCTAATGTGGTACAGTTGCATACTGCTTAACAGACAGGAAGTGGATTATATTTGAGTTTTTGCCTTAAAGGGGTGTGTTGTTTGGGACTACACCCATGTAGCTCCATAGTTATTTGGGTGTTTCACATATCCGTCATACAGTATGAAAAAAACATTTGGGTGGCCTTTAAAAAAAAACAAATGAATAAGGTATATATTTCTATTTTTTCCTTTGTTAATAATCTGTTTATTTCCTCATGTGCCCTGGGGAAATGATGACAAAACATCAAAGAAGAAATATGGCCGGGTGTATTTTTCTTCAAACACGTGACAATTTATTCAACGTAGAGGCTAATAATAGCCTCTTACGCATGCCCTCTGGGGATTGTCGTCTCAAAATGTCCATTTGGAAGGAATAACACTAACACACCAGCTTCACTTCTCACTCACACCACCACAATTCCTCTCCCCCAGCTACCGCTCTGCATTATTGATGAGACATCCTGTGTGTCTGCCTCATCTGCCACAGTGTTGGCTGCAGTCGCCTGTGGGCAGCCGCTGAGGTTGCAGAGGGGGACCAGCTGATGCCATGAGAGGAGAAATGAGACAAGGGTCGGCCATATTAACAGCCTCAATTGACAAGATGTGATGCAGAGGGCACGCAGTGTCGCAGGGTTGTTATTGGCCTAATCTAAATTCAATAGGGTTCTCATAAGGGAACAAAGTAATTATCTCAAAACCATGGGGAATACCTCTCCTGTAGAACTAGCTTACTTGCAGATGTTCAGACCTGAGCCACAGGATTTGTACATGCTCTGCAGAGAAGGGATGAAGCTCTCTGATGCACTGACTGACTGCAAAGGAAGGAAGTTCTATTTCTTCGCGTCTCTTTGTCAGAAATTGAAAAATCCGCCCATACCCTTGATTTTCCTTTTGGTATGCATGATCAATCTCAGACCAAAATGTAACACTTCTAAGAATAAAAGTGACTTATCTGCTCAATTATTGCCATTTTGTTCAATACAGCTTGACACCGGATTACTTTTAAACAGAGTATTCTGCAATGTGTTTAAAAACTGATGTATATAATCATATGTTCTGTATTCAAAACCTCCTCTCTGATATCAGCGTGACATAACAAGGCCGCCTTTGGGGTCACATTTTTGGTGTGGTGAAGCGAGGCATTGAAACATCTTACTGCCATACTTCTGTTATGAAAGGTCTGTGTCGAGCAGTCCGCTCCGAGCGTAACATCACTACAAATTACAACAACAAAAGGCCCAAGATAGAAACAGCTCAGAGCTAAGTGAGAATAAAACAAGCTACAGAACCAGGGTCCACCCATACAAACAACATTGTTATGCTCTGTTAGTATGTCATTTTGATTTGTGAGCATGCATTTCATTGCAACTGCTGCTGATAGAGTACAATCCTATTGTCAGCACTCTTTTATGAATAAAACATATATTTTCTCACTTTTCATAGAGGAATAAAGACACTTTTAAAGGAGACAAGCGTCAATGGCACATTACAATGGAGAAATAAGGGTCTTGTGCTTCGATTTCTGCAATGGTCAACAACATATTTACATTTATTTAAAACTCCTGGTTCAAAATAGCTTCACCACGGTTTTCTTAAATAAGGTTTTCGTAACAAACCTGGTATCTGCATCGACATATCAAGAATATATGTTTTTTGTCCGGTCTAACAATTCTTTATTTTTGCACTGTGGAAATTCAGAAACACAAGTATGTCAGTTCAAGCAGTGGTCAACAGTGATTGGCTGCACCCAACTGGACTTGAGTATGCTTATATCTTACATATTGCATACATATGTACATCACATATACACTGAATATAATAGTTTTGAGCTACTGTGTGACTTTTTGATTAAGGTTCACCTTTTCCTTTTTTCCAGACACAAACACAATTTGCCAATAGAGCCATACACCCTCTGTCTGCTGTGACATGATCTATATTAAAGACCTGTTCAAACCTGCACCGCCTCAATGGCAGGAAATAGATCACTGCAGGAGAGGCTGCGACTGTTGCGATGCCACGTTAAATAAACCAATACAAATATCATGGTGTTATAGGTTTGAAATTGTTTACTTAATATAAATCAGCTAACAAAAATGGTATTCAACATGGTTTGATTCAAACTAGACAAAACCACAACATACAAGATCAACAGAACAGATTGTAGTCAAACAAACTCAAAAAAGTGTTTTCCCAAACATTTCAAAAGGACACCGAGTTATCCGGCAGGTCTTTTCGGTGCCGGGAGACTCTGGTGGAAAAAGTTCAAACGGCAATAATTGTCAGCTTAGACTGCGGAGGGAGGCCAAGGATCTCAAGCTGTGCCTCTGCTCATCGGGGGTTAAAAGCTCAGAGATAAAAAACCATGGCACCAACCCCGATGTGTCTTTTGTGCCAGTCGTAGCTATGGTTACTACACAGAATAAAAAGTGGCTGCTGAAGAGAGTAAAGTATAGTGATAAGAGGAAGTTCTTTTTTAAATATGGCTGGATATTAAGCCATTCAAGCAGAATGATAGATTTGCTCAGTTACACCTGCCTCTCTACCTCAGGCTGTTTGGGGCTCATTTATATAATAACATTATTATTCATGGGATACACTCGAGAGGGGCCCCATCTATTAACAAACACAATAGCTGCTTTAAACAGGCATCTCCATTGAAAAAACTTAATCCGACCCTGAAAGAAAGGGGAGAATTGGAATAATGGTCTTGTGTACATAATAAAGAAAAACAAACATTTACACGTAGAAGATACATGTTCAGATATCATATTTTTAAATATAGCTTGTCCCTATGTTTTATGTTTCTTGAGGTTATATCAATATGTTGGGACATTTTACCCGGCAACATAGTGATGCTATTAAAATCTGCAATTTTGTGCAATAACACTTCTTATGTGGAATATATACTATTTTACAATTGTTATAACTGGCTGCTACTTTTTTCATTAACTAATGCTGTAAAAATCGTGTTGTAAAATATATACTTGTTACATTTCACCGCTGTTATTACTGGCTGCTACATCACTTATGTAAACTTAAATGTATACATCTGCTACTTATCTTTTCTACCTTGGATGTGTATTCAGATTTTATTAACATGGGCTTGCCTCTTTAATTATTATGTTAGTCCACTCACTGAATTTGTTTTAATCTGCACTGTTCAATTTGCCGTAACAATGTAAGTTTCCCCACTGTGGGAGAAATAAAGGTTTTCCGATTCTGAATGCACTCAGAAACTCCTTCAGGACGTGAAGTAGTCACGGAACAAAACCCAGACTTAAGAGTGTGTGGACTGCAGCAGGCGGCTCCATTCTGTCATGTTCTCCTCCGTGACCAGACACCACACACACACACACACACACACACACACACACACACACACACACACACACACACACACACACACACACACACACACACACACACACACACACACACACACACACACACACACACACACACACACACACACACACACACACACACACACACACACACGCACACACACACATACACACACACACACACACACATTTTCACACACTTTCAGACAACCTCGTACTGTGCGGCGAGCTGTGGCTCTAACGTGGGCTGACCACTGCGACCACGACCAGCCTGTTCATCTGACAGTGACGGATGGAGGATATAACATGGAGACTCACGATTCGGATGGATGGAGCTGAGAGAAGGAGAGAGACCCGAAAGGCTGGTGTTGATATTGATTGTCTTCAAACCTGCAAATGAAACCCATCAGAATAAAGAGGCGTAATGCAATGTACTGTACGCATACACACAAAGACACCATCAGGAATCAATGCGCTCCTGCTGGAAGAAATACAACTCACAAAATGTAATAAAAAAGTTTTAAAATGGGAGTAAGGGCACTTTTTCTCATAGCAGTTTTAAGTGTGGTTTATGTTTCTTCATGTGTATGGCTTCTGTGCGCTTTTTCCAATCTTTTTGTATCCAACCAAGCCTTGAGGAAGGTTGCGAGAGCCCTGCGGGAACAATCCATTCTAATTCTGCTTCCCTCTTATGGAGCCACCGGGAGCCATGTCCAGGACAGACTAAAAGCCACACACACACACACACACACACACACACACACACACACACACACACACACACACACACACACACACACACACACACACACACACACACACACACACACACACACACACACACACACACACACACACACACACACACACACACACAGCACTTAATGTTAAAATATATGGACATTAAACATATAGCACAGTACACATACAGCACGAGGCAAGAAGGGCAACCTCTGCTTTATAGCAAGAGAGAAGCACATGCTTATTTCTGCAGAATTCGCTATGGCAACTGCATTAAAGTGTATCTTCCGTGGAAAGACTGACCTTTGATGCATTCCACTGCGGAAATTCCCAGGACATAACTGCATCACTGGCAGTCTCCTCTCGTGCATCATTTTAAATCTGTGTGTGATGGTAATATTTTTCTTTCAAGGTATCTATGACCGCCATTGAGGAATAATACTGGCGAGTGGAAAATGCCATGCTCAGAAAAACAATGCTCTTTCTTCGCTGAATCTCTGATGGTCCCTCAGACAACAGCGGAGATAATGACCGACCTGCCGGCCTTTTGTCATTCTGAAGACATCTGTCATTTAAGTGAAAATTGCCAGGTTTGTCATGAAAGAGAATTCATCGTGCCTTTGAGTATGGCTCTATGATTAATTTACGCATGTCAGTTGCTGAGTAAATGCCTCTTTATTCTCATGTAAGTGGTCAATATTAATAATGCACATGCGGGTCTAAGTTCAGCATCCGTCTTGGCAAAGTTCAACACAGGAGTTTTCAACAGCTGTGCACGCCTGTCACCACATTCTTACTATTTCTTTTCTTTTTTCGACCGCAAGCTCACCACTCTATCATTTCTCTGTCTTTCGATCCTTGGCTTTGAAAGGCGCAGTATGGCTCTGATGCCTATTCTGATAGAAAGATGTGGCCCATCAGCAGTAATTGGAGGAGCTGTGGTGGTTGGGTTTCTCTCGGAGGCGGCGGGATCGATCCCATGGTCGGTGGAGGTATAGGCAGGCAGGCTGACAGCGCTGCACCCCCCACCCCCCCCCCCCCCCCCCCAGCTCCTGACAGCTCAATGAGGGCCAAACAGCAGAATACAGGTTGTTCTCTTACATGAATTATCAAGCGTTTCAGGTCACTCTCGAGCTCCCAGAACTCACAGCCACCCAGTTACATCATAATTACCCATTTAGTCGATTATCAGCTGGGTCGAATCAAGTAGAATGTAATGCCATTACACTCACATTAAAGAAGAAAGGAGATGTCAGAGGCATCCCAGCGATGATGTGATGTAATTATCTCCAAGGTGAATAATTGAAACACTTTACAGCAATGATCTCCCAACGCCCTCATACTATTTGTGAGGTATGTGCTCTAACTGCACACTGAACAACAATGAAACAGCACAAGACAGGGATGATGGATGCACGATAATTTGCAAACACATGCTGGCAAGCAGCGTGCTGCCTTTTCTTTTAATCTGAGCTTTTAGGGAGCAGTCTTTGTTTGTCGTCCTGTCTATGGTTTTTTTCTCAAGACCAAAACTGAGCTGTGCTGAGCTCAGCCTGATCAGCGGTTGCCATGGAGACGCACTGAGTTAGTCGGGACTGATGGTGTGTTAGGAAAGCTTGGCACAGGTCAACTCTATTTATTCTCGTTGTCTTTATCTTTTCCAATGCCAGACCTCGCGTTTCCCTTTGCTTAAAGAGACACCTAATGACTCGCCTTCCTGTTGGCAAATAAAGCAATACCAGAATATAAAAAGGTGTATCACTGTGGCTTTAAAAGATACTGTTGTCCAATTCCACTTTGCCTCTAGTGAATAAATTAGGAAATGTCCTACATGAAATTGGCCAAGACACTGTGTCCTACATATTTCTTGTGAGAAAAAGTTAAATGCAGATTCCAACACTACATTCAATATTATATATATACACAATTATATATATATTATATGCATTATGTATTATATGTATTATATATATTATATATATATATGTACAATATATCATATTTCCTCCAGTGGTTGCTATTTCTTTAGAGCAAAAATCAAGCCTCGATGCAGGTTTAAAGCCTTCTATGCAGTAATATTGTAGTGGCAAAGGATAAATGCCCAACTAATGCCACATACAGATTACTACACTGCAACAACTCCACTTTCATGAAGTGTAATAAGTTTTAGTTAGAATATTTGTTCATATGTTTTTGATGCTAAGTTGTTACTGTTACTGAACAAAAAAGGATATTTTATTATTTTATTTGTGATTGACCTACAAAATGTTTTTTTTGTTTTACTTTTTCTCTAAAGAAACAGGCCAAGACTAAACCCACCATGTGGTGGTAAAAACATGTAAACACCCCCTCAAAAACAGAATACATGATTTTAGTATCCTCACAATTTGTTCTACAGACTAGAAAAATTCACGGCTAAAACAAGCTTTAAATAAATTATTCTTTGAATAAATAAAACATGGATGGAAGTCCTTTAACTGAAATAAATTGTTTATAACTGAGATGTATCTCAGCTGTAAATGCATTGAAATATTTGAACGAATAGCCCTTTCTTACCACCACTAGCAGCTTAATTTGTATACTATTGGCTTCAAAATAAAATGACTTGTTGAAATGGACTTGTTTTTGCATTGCAGCAGGACTCAAAAGCAACCCTCATCCCTTTGGAGTTTGGCAAATACTTTTGAGCTGCCTCCCCTCTGCGCTACCTGCTGATCCCCCTCTGGGAGAGCTTCTGACGGAGACAGAGGACAGGAGAGGTTTGTGGCTTTACAGGCAATCCCCCTATAATATTAGCTCCCTTCCACCTGCCACACACACACTCTCACACACAAATACTGTACTGTACAATTTCTGGAATACACTGATCCCTGTGAAGAGGGGTATAAATAGATAATAGCTTCAGGTTTTGTTGCGTTGGAGCCCAGCACCACACTGAAACCTCTGAAACAAAACTAACAAGACCTACTCTACGTATGTATTAACATTTGTAAATAAAATATCGTCTCTTTCTATAGACTGTCTATAGAAATATTCACCATGCTTTAAACCAGTTTTTTTGTAACACATTTTAAAACATTCTATAATGACTCTTAAGGTCAACTACTTTTATATTTGTTTTGGCCTCTCAACAGTATTTGTGATGATCATAGTGTATTATAATTATTATAGGTGTGAAACATTATGATTTGTTTATAATGTCATCCAGATGTAATTGCACTATAAGTGGTCATTGTTTGCTTTAAGTAAGTGAAACAAGTATCATTCCATCTAAAATATCAGTGAGATACCAACAATTATAAAGCATCATTTACCTTAAATGTCATATAAATGCATTACAATGGGTTATGGTCATGGTTATAATAAAAAGACATGCTATTTATCTAGTGCTTTTCTTGGTGCTGAAAGACAAGATGTTTATAATAATGATAATAATAATAGATTTATTTTATTTGCGCTTTTACAGTGCTTTTAGTGCTCAAAGTCGCTTTACAGATATAGTCAAAAGAAAAGAACAACAAATAAATATAGTTAACCAATTAAAATCAAGCAATACAAAAACAATCACACATTAAAAGCCAGTTTGAAGAGGTGAGTTTTTGTGAGTTTTTTTGAAGGTGGGGAGGTCGGTGCAGTCTCTGATGGGTTGTGGGAGTGAGTTCCAGAGGGAGGGGACAGCGACGGAGAAGGCCCTGTCCCCCAATGTCCGGTGATTGATGTGGGTGGGGATGGATAGGAGGTTGGCTTCTGATGAGCGGAGGCAGCGGGAAGGGGTGTGGTGGTGTAGCAGGTCTGTGAGGCAGGGGAGGTGGGGCTGGTTGTTGAGGGCTTTGTGAGTTATGAGCAGGATTTTGAAGTGGATTCTTTGACGGACGGCCAGTGGAAGTTCTGGAGGATGGGAGTGATGTGGTCTCGGGAGCGGGTGTGGGTGAGGAGGCGGGCAACAGAGTTCTGGATATGTTAATTATAATGAATGATTGGCATTAGCAACAAAGAAAGTATAACCAAAATATAAATTCATTTGAATCAAAAGGAAACATTGAGACCACCTCTGAACTTGTGTGAATCAAAAACATTTGGCTAACAGCTGCTGTGTGCTAAACTGCATCCCTGTAGCACCTTTACCCTTAGCGTGGCCAATAAGACAGGCCAGTGCAGATGTTTTTCGAGCACCATCGCACAAATAGTGCACTCACTCCCAATGTCAAGAAGCAATCGCGACCTTTCTAGATGCCTCTTCAGCTCCACAGCTGTCGTTCAACCTCTCGGGATCATTTTCAGCTTCTGCAGGAGTTCAATTGATCCCAGGGAGATCATCCAGGGAGATCATTTTGCTCTTGGCTTGCAGTGTAGGTAACTGCTGCAGTTTGCACTTGGCAGCTCCACCTCTCATGTTTGGGTTGAGGCATTGCACGGGCAGAATAGTAAGAGCTGCCACCGTGCACTTTGGGAAACTTTGGAGGTGATGACACGCTGCAGGCTTGCACTTTAGTCGCTGTTCCTTTTATGAATGTTTATGAGCTGCTATTATCACAACTCTGGCAGGCGCTGAAGAAAGACAACAAGCCTTTGCTACTTGACATATTCATCTCTTTATCTCGCCTGCTTTGTCTTTTCACCGTATCATACTGTGGTTATTGTGTTCGACTCCTCTGCTGACCTCAGCACTTTGCAACGCATCATATTAAGGATTGCAACAGTACGATTGCAACTCACGTAGAGGCGGAAAGATCTATGGTGTTAAAGACCTATATAAAAAGGGCGCAGTCATTATAAATGCATCACTCCTTACCCACACTCTTGACTGTAACACTTGAGCTTGCACTTGAATAGGATGTTCTGGATACGTCATACTTCAAATAATATGCAGCGGAAATGTTTCTAGCAGCTCTGTGAGATAGGCACGCTGGTGCTTTGAGCTAAATACTAACATTAGCATGCTAACATGCTCACAGTGACAATTAGAGATGGCCCGATCAAGTTTCTCTAAACTTAGCTGAGGCTTTAAATAACCGGTATACATGCATCAAAACAGAGTCTGTGCTCATGCTTATATCTA